>NC_067123.1:17417954-17719191 GCF_021347895.1 Acanthochromis polyacanthus
CCCACCCCCTCCTTGTGACTCATCACCAGAACCTTAATCACCAATGAGTGGGCACTGCCTCCGTCTTCCACGAGGCAGGAGGGTGAAAACAGCGCTGATGCTCTGTTGCCCCCTGCTGGCAAATGTATTGCATTGCATAAGGATCCACATGGCCAAGATAGTTGTTCCTGTTTTCACAGGAACAAAGGAAATCCAGTGAGCTTCCTGTGTGCAGTCATGTACTTTAAAGGAACATCGAGCCAATTTCACAAGTTGAAGTCATTCAGTATACTGCTTAGATTAAAAAATAGTTCTGTAATCTGTAAACCATTTCTCCCTCCTGTAACTCTGAAACATGTACGGCTGAACTACTGAAATACTACAACTTGTTATATTTTGACAATATTTAAACAAAATCATCAGTGAGCTGGTCTGTTTAAGCAGCAGCAAATGAGAACTTGGTTGGTTGTTATTATCAATATCTTATACAAGTATGAAGGACTCTATTTAATCAGACATCTGGGTTAAAGTTTCCAAAGAAATTAGGTGAGCCCACAGTCAACCAGTCATTCCTTCACTTACAGACCTGTGTTGGTCTCAGTGAACCACCACAGGCTGACTGAATTGGAGCAGACAATTTCCCCTCTACGAACTAGCATTACCTCGCTGTTACTGTTGTTGCTCCTGCACCATTACCAGCGACCCTTGGTTCTGATATGGGGCTGAATCCAAATCTCTGGTCAGCTCAGCTCTATCACACTTGCTGCTAAATGGCCAGCGGGTGGGTGGGGGGCAAAAAATAAAAAATCCCTTCTTCCTTATTTCACATTCTAGCAAACCAAGACATCCTGCTCATGTCACTACAACATCCTGGTATTAATTTTCTCCACTGATGGTAGATCCACAGTCTCCTCATCTCACAAGTTTAAACTCTAGTTCTGGCTCTCGACAAATTTCTTACCCACCCTTGTAGCTTGACACCCTGCTGCTGGGCCAGTGGCTCTGGACAGGCAGGATGTCCTTTTCTTCCTGCGTTCCTAGGATCCTCAGCCTGGTCACTTATGGTCACCTACTGGGCGGCAAGGCTCAGTGGGTAGATTGGTCGTCTTGCAACTGGAAGGTTGCCGGTTCGATCCTCGGCCCGTCGTGCTCATGTCGAGGTGTCCCTGAGCAAGACACCTTACCCCTAATTGCTCCTGATGGGTCGTGGTTAGCGCCTTGCATGGCAGCTTTCGCCATCAGTGTGTGAATGGGTGAATGTGACGTACAGTATCTTGGGTACCTTGCAGTTATAGTAAAGCGCTATATAAATACAGACCATTTACTGGTACTGGAGCTGCTGCTCTGATATCGATGGTCCCGTACAGGGCTTCATCTGACCACCACCATACCAGTTTTATTCATATAAACACAGAGCATTTTGCAACAAGACAAGTTATATAAGCTCCAAATTTTAATATCACAAATAGACCTTGGCATTATGGTTTTATCTGAAACCTGGTTCTATTGTTTAAGATTGATTACATCCTTGGATACACAGGAATTCAAGAGGTGGAGAAGTAGCCTATGCACCAGATCCAGTTGTAAATGCAGTCACAGTTGAAAAGTGTTTTTGAGTTTTAGTTTTTTAAAATTTTATTTATTTATTTGTTGTATTACTTAAAGTAACTATCTTACAGGGACTGGATCATACAGACCTTTTACCCTTTTCCTCAGTCATCTATGTTTTAGTTGATCTTTTCTCTCCTCAAATTTTGTTATTTTAGGTGATTTGAACTTCAATTGGTTAAGACCGGCATTTAATTATTTACAGGAAGTCTATCGTAATTTTAATCTCTGACAAATAATTCCAGATCCTACCAGATCAAATTTCAAAGACCCTTTGTAGTCTTTACTGTTTGACTTTGATTTAATTCAGCAAATCTGTATAATGGTGTTATAGCAAGTGTTGTTCATGACATTATTTTAAACCCAGAAGTTGGACAAGCCCTGGACCTGGGCAAGCAAGCACCTTTTAAAAAATTCATAACACAGTATAAAGATAAAGTCTTTGGTTCTCAACAGAACATTTGTGACTACTCAAAGCAAGAAGCAATGCCTGGGCTCTTACAAGACATACACGTGAACCTGATCAACGGCTTGCTTTTAGGCAATTCAGAATAAAGACAATTTTGCAGTAAGAAAGGTCAAATTTTTGATTCCCATCATATTCCAAAATCTTCATCAAATTTAGCCAAATTCTGGAAGGCAATGAATTCAGTCAACATATCAGTCCTCTCTCTTCCTTAGTGCTCCAGTTATAGCTGGTGGATAGTCAATGTCAGACCTAAAAGAAAGCTCTGTCCACCGGCCTGGGTGTCAGTGGACAGAGAGATCATTTAAACATTTGGTGAAATCAACAGAAGAACTCAAGGCTATGTTTAATAGTGAAAGTAAGAGCATTTCCACATGCGCAATGCGAAGGGAACTCAAGGGATTGGGATGAAACAGCTATGTAGCTCGAAGAAAACCACTGATCAGTGAGGCTAAATGAAACACAAGGTTTCAGTTTGTTATGGAGCATAAAGATTGGACTCTGGAAGAGTAATGGAAGAAGGTTGTGTGGTCTGAGGAGTCCTGATTTACCCTGTTCCAGAGTGATGGGTGTGTCAGTGTAAGAAGAAAGGTGGATGAAGTGATGCACTCATCATGCCTGGTGTCTACAAGCCAGTTGGGGTTAGGGTTATGATCTGGGGTTGGTCAGGTTCAGCAACATTATGTGCCCAAAGAATGAGGTCTGCTGACTACCTGAATATACTGAATGACCAGGTCTTTACATCAATGGAGTTTTTGTTCCCTGATGGCATGGGCATGTTCCAAGATGACAATGCCAGGATTCATGGGGCTGATATTGAGAATGAGTGGTTCAGGGAGCATGAGACGTCATTTTCACACATGGACTGGCCTCAACAGAGTCCAGACCTCAGCCCCATTGAGAATCTTTGGGATGAGCTGGAGAAGATTTTCTACAGCAGTCTGACTTCCCCCATCATCAATATAAGATCTTGGCAGAAAATTAATCCAGCTCTAGACAGAAAAAAAAAATGCTGTGACATTGCAGAAACTTATCAAAACGATGCCACAGTGAATGAGTGACATGGTCAAATCTAAAGGTAGTCCAACAAAATAGTAGTGTGACTTTTTATATTTGGATGTTCAGTGTACTTAACCCCTTTTAATAAATCATCTGACATCAACACAACAGTAACAGGCTGCTGTCAAAATTATCATGCATCACTAATATCATACTTTCCCTAGCAAACAACTTAAACCCTTCCTCATAAATTAGTTCTCAGTGTAGACAAAACCTAATGATCTAAACAAAAATACTGTCCAGCCCCATCTTGCCATATGTGAAAAAGTAATTGCCCCCTACCATTGTTCCAAATGACCAAATTCATTTTTCAGTTGGGTTCAGTTTCACCAGCTACACTCACGTAGGATGACTTCCAGTCTTGTTGAATCTGAGCATCACTCAATAGAATTTGTCTGGTATTATGAAGTAGGTTAAAGGTCTCATAAAACAGCACATGATACCACATTCTAAAGATATTCAAGAACAGATGTGAAATGCAGTCATTGATGTTTATCAGTCTGGGGGGTGACAAAGCCATTGCTAATGCTCTGGGACTCCAGAGAACACAGCAAGAGACATTATCCATAAATGGAGAAACACTGAACAGTAGTGAACCTTACCAGGAGTGGCCAAATCTACATTTCTCTTAAAACCCCTCGACATCTAATCCAGGAGGTCATGAAAGAACTCAGACGAACATCAAAAGATCTGCAGACCTCAGTGGCCTCAGCTAAGGTCTGTCGACATGATTCTACAGTCAGGAAGACATTGAAAGAAAATGGCATCCATGGGAGAGTTTCAAAGATCAAACCACTACAGACCAAAAAGAATATAAAGGTTTGTCGGGCATTTGCAAACAAAAAAAAATAATTTGGATGAGCTTGAAGATATTTCTGATCTTGTGGACTGATGAGTCAAAGGGGGATTTTTTTGGAAGACATGGGTCCATAACATCTGGTATGAAGTTACTACTGCATTCCAGAAGAAGAACATGATACCAGCAGTGAAACATGGAGGTGGTAGTATGATAGTTTGTGGCTGCTTTGTTTCCATAGGACCTGGACGACTTGCCATAACTGATGGAGCCATGAATTCTGCTCTCTATCACAGAATCCTCCTAGAGAACATCCACCCTCAGTTCATGACCTAAAACTCAAGTGCTAATGGGTCATACATCATGACAACAACCTGAAGCACGCAATCGATTAGGGGCAATTAGTTTTTCACAGAGGTGATACAGGTTTTCAATTAATCTTCAATCAACCATAATTGAAAAGTCCATTTTGTGTTTTTTGAATTATCTCTGTATAATATTCAATAAATGTAAACATTATTTGATTATCTGGAACGGCCTTCCCGGTATCTTTCTGCATGGAGTTTGCACATTCTCCCTGTGCAGCGTGAGTTTTCTACGAGTACTTCAGCTTCGTCCCACAGTCCAAAGGCATGCTGAGGTTAATTGGTAACTCTAAATTGTCCGTTGGTGTGAATGTGGGTGTGATCTTTTTTTTGTCTCTATGTGTAGCCCTGTGACAAGACTGGTGACGTGTCCAGGGTGTCCCTTGCCTTCGACTTAGTCAGCAGAGATAGGCTCCAGCCCCTCTGCGATCCGAGTGAGGATTAAGTGGTGTGTAGATAATGGATGGATGGAAGGATGGATGATCTGGAACTTTTAAGTGTGATAAATATGCAAAAATATATTTCTCAAATACTTTTGCACAGCTGTATGAGCTGATATATATCAGCTGATAAGTGCAGCAAACGATATTGAAACTTACTTCTTTAGCTAAAATTGAAAAGATAAAATATTTCTAAAAATGTTGCCAGTAAAGCTTCTACTATTGCAGTAATATCAACTGTGATAATATAATGCAGCAGTCACTGCAAGGATTACAGTCAGTGTTTGTTCCGGCGTTCGCTGGTCTTGCTCAGTATGTTTGTTGACCCTGGGTCTCTTTGGTTGTGGACTAGGGCTTGAACATCACCAGTTGCTGCCTTCCTCACTAACATGTCCCTCATACACCATTGTTTCTATTCTCTACATTTCTCTGACAGTCTTGCAGCTGGCAAGTCTGCATGGGAGCAGATGGCAGTTTGGCTTGATCTTGTGGTGCCCTCATGAGCTGATGTGAATAGCACGGGTGAAATAGGTGGGATCTGGAAGTAAAGATCTGCCTCACACCAACATGGTACTTTATGAATGAAGTGAGATGCAATATGTTTCTGTTTTTTTCTGTTTACACTTGTGAGGTTTGGGGCTTTGATGACAAATTTTCCTGAGAATTTGAGATTAAGAAAAGAAACAATGCAGCAAAACGTTAACTAAATCTATGAATTTTGCAGGTCAGCAGGAGTTTTTACACTTACAGTCAGTTGTCTGGAAGCTTATTGTGTGTGATTCAGCATAAGATATACAGTGTGAGAAGATAATAAGGGGGCGTCAGTGTGCTAAATAGATAAATGAACATGAGGAGGCTTGATGAATCATAAAGTCAAGGCTGATCAAAACAATGATCAATCAAAGGCACAAGGCATAGCGAGGGAGCAGTGCTGCCACTACACTGATGATGACAAAGCTTTTGAGCGTGTGCAAATATATCGCAGTTAACACAGCATCTTACCTTTTCCTGCTGCGTTCATGAAAGTCGGGCTGGTAGGCCTTAGAAAGTATCTGTCTAAACAGTGGATGAACCTTAAGTGTACTTCAGAACTGAAAGCCTCCCTGTGACATAATTCCAAATTGTGATGCATGTTGAAGAGGCACTCTGCATGTGTTTGAAGTACACTGCTAAAACTGTATCTCCTGTTTTTCTCTTTGATTGGAGTCAATCCCAGTTAGAAAAACCCAATCAGATGAAGGTCAAGAA
Organism: Acanthochromis polyacanthus; assembly: GCF_021347895.1. Taxonomy (NCBI): domain Eukaryota; kingdom Metazoa; phylum Chordata; class Actinopteri; family Pomacentridae; genus Acanthochromis; species Acanthochromis polyacanthus. The sequence goes on from NC_067123.1 coordinate 17,423,916, forward strand.
GATCAAGCCTGATTTAGGCACACTGTGAGTTTACAACATTTCATTATAAATAATCCAAGCAAGGCTGGGAAATATAGTCCCAGGACTCTGGAGTCCTGTAGAGCGATTTCACAAAGGCATTTTATAGTGTTATCTAGTTACAGTCTTATTTTTATCACCCTACAGAAAATCTAGCTTACAAGTAAGAGCTGTTTCTGCTGATAAAAATGTGGAAAGCATGGTTCATAATTTGTGATTCATTTTTTTAAGTATTGCTACAATCTTGGCTGAATTCTCCCATTAAAATGTCTTTGTAACTGTAAAAGTCTTGAATAAGAAGTTTTATGCCAGACTAAAGGGAGCACAGATGTTTGACGTGTTTGTTTGGTTTAAAAAAAGGTCTTAATTTAACCAAAATTTATGAAAATGTTGATTTTCTCAATATAATAAAGAGTTAAACAATGTTGTGTAACAAATACACTTCGACATATAATGTCAACCTGATTAATAATGTTACCGAAGCAGAATTAACTTCAAAACTGAACAAATAAAATCTAGTTTTTAAATTATTATTATACGTAGGTTATATCAGTGGCTATAGACATTTCCAAAATCTCCAATTGGATTTGCATATTCTGAATATGAGCACTGGTTGTTTTTGTAAGATAAATCAGTGATAAGTAGTTCATCCATTTAATCTCTTATCTATACATTGATTTATCCTCTGTTGGGGGCTGGAGTTTCCTAGCTGACCTACAGTGAAGACAGGGGACACTGTGGACCACACAGGGAAACTTGCAACCAACGTGACACAACCAGACAATTGAGAATCACCAATTAGCCTCAGCATGTTTTTGGAAGCCTGAGAACCCAACTCCATGCAGCAAGATCCCAGGCCCAAGATGGGAAAACTCGCACAGGCACAGGCAGAACATGCAAACTCCATGCAGAAAGATCCCAGGCCAAGAATCAAACTCAGAACCTTCAAGCTGTGAGGGGCTAATCACTGCATCACTTCACCACCCGGGGTAAGTACTTGTAAAGACAATTCAAAACAGTTAAATGGAGGCCTTCAACTCATTTTTGCTCCCAGGACTCCCAGCAAGTTAGTCCAGCCTTGCGTTAGACGTTTTATTTCCACACAAACAGAGTTTTGTCTTATTTATGCAAGTTCATTTCTTTTTCTGTGCCATTTACTGACTAAATAGTGGAATGCACACAAGCACATTCTCGCTAACTGAGCAAATCAAGCAGAACACTGAGCACAAACTACTGTCTGCAGTACGGCTATGACAACGTCACCAGCAGTGGTGCTCATTCAGAATTATAAAACATCATAAGAACAGTATAAGCACATTATATATGCATGATAAGTACTGTGATCAGTGCATTGTATCATGAAAACAATAAGTCGGACTACTGAAGTACAGCTCTGCTCTTTTAATGAGACGCTGTAAAACAACCACTTGAGGTCAGTGTTGTTCTAAGTTAAGAGACACGTTTCCCCACCTTGTTGCATCAATGTCCTGAATTTAAGGTCAACCGGCGCAAGCCCTTCCAGTGACCTCAACGAAGAGAGGCCATATGTTGCTTCAGCCTCACATGGGATGATAGCATGATCCTGAGCAATGACAATTTGATGATGCCTCAGTAAAAAGCTCTGTGAAGCATGGAGCAATGCAAAGGCAATCATTTCTACACAGCTGAAATACCAGTAAACCAGTAGACACTCGTAACTTAAGCATGAAACAGTGGGAAATGCTGTATTGTAGAGCTGCTGAAGGGCAGAAATGAATCACACCAAATGGTTCATATTAATGCAGACATCAGGCCAGATCAATATTTAAAGATTGATTTTGTTTGCATGACTGTCTACAGTGAATGTGAACATGAAAGGAATAAAGCTCTGATTGCAATATATTTTATTTTGAACTGAGAATTTAGAACTTATCTTCTGTAATAAGTATGTAATGTATGGGACTGCAACAGATGATTGTTTTTTACATTAGATCTGCAGATTATTTTCAGTCTTAATTTAATAGTTAAGTCAGTTCAACATCGCAAACACAGCTATCATAATATACAAAACATATCTGGGTGTTCCTTTATTTTGCACAACCAACAGTCCAAAATGCCAAAATAATGAATAGTAATTAAGAATAAATCTACAGTAATGCAATTATACATTTGGACCCTGTCATGGATTCATCTTCTTATCACTTTTTCTATAAGAAAGTTTGACCATTCACTAAGCTGCCTCTCTTCAGTTGCCTGCCAGACTTTCTGTTCCAGCGTGGCACATATCCACTTTAAAAAGATCATGGTGGTAGTGAAAATTTGTATTCATAATAAAGGTAATAAGTGTCATTTAAAAAGTTTTCACCAAAAAAGGACCAATGCAGACTACATAAAACTGAAGAAACAACATTGTTCTTTTAGCATGCTGTTCCTTTTAGCATCATAAATAAGTCAACAGAATTTAAAAATCATACTGTTGCTTCATTTTAACACAATTTTATACTTAGCCTACATGCTTGCTTGCACTTTAAGGAGAAAAGATTTTTCAGAAGTGATGCGTACAAAACACTGTTTTGATTAACATTAACCAGAACGTTTGTGAGTAAATTTCAGGGTACCTACTCTGAGTTAGATATTTTTGGCCCTAAAACAATACTCTGTCTCAATACTGATCAGTTAAACTCAGAAAAGGTCATTTTTTTCCTGCCCTTTCAGTGTCCTTGTTTTGCAGTCTCCTCTTAAATATCACCATTTTTAATGTAAAACTTACCATAGAGACAGAAAAAAAAAAACCCACATTGTTCTGTTTCCCACGTACTCATAAGATTTTTTGTTGTGTTGTGTCCAGTAGCCGCTGTTTGTTGTTGTTAAGGTTGCAGTTGAAGCTTTTGGATCGTATGCTGCAATAGAAACAGCAACAAAACACTGGCATGGCTGATCACGGGGGTTATTTCCGTAGACATTGGTGCCACCTTGATCCTACCCTGAGATTCTGCAGTGGAGAATTGTCTACAGTGTTTTGGACTTTACCTCAGGCTCTGTGGTACGGTATGGAATTTGTGGTAGTGGTACAACATGTTAGCTGGTGAATTCCAGTGGTACGAAAAGAGTTGCGTGACATTCTAGGACACGTAGGAGTGTACATGCAATGTACCACAAGTTCTGTGGTACTGTTCCATGGATTTTGTGGTTCTGTTAGCAGTTGTTCCTGTAGTGCTCAGAACTATGTGGTATTTTAGGATGTTGAACACAGCAAAGTATCACAGGTTCTGTGGTACTGTAGCACAAGTTTTGTGATGCTGCTACCGCATGTTCCTGTGGTAAATTCCTGTGGTGCAAGACTAGCATGGCACTTTGGGCAGTTTACCACAAAAATACACCACACGTTCTTGGGTACTGAACAACAGGTTTTATAGTGTTGGTACAACATGCTCCTTTGGTACTCAGATTTTCAGGGTATTTTGGCACCTTTAGAACAGATCCATCCATCCATTGTCTATATACCGCTTAATCTTCATTAGGGTTGTGGAGGGGCACTGGAGTCTATCCCAGCTGACTTGGGGTGAAGACTGAGGACACCCTGGACAGGTCACCAGTCTATCACAGGGCTACATACAGAAACCAGTGATCACACTCGCATTTACACCTATGGACAACTTAGAATCACCAATTAACCTCAGCATGTTTTTGGATTGTGGGAGGAAGACGGAGTGCCCGGAGAAAACCCATGCATGCACAGGGAGAACATGCAAACTCCATGCAGAAAGGCATGGGACGTGAAGCAGGGATCTTCTAGCTGCAAGGCGACAGATACGCTCATTAATATTTTAGACTATGATGTATGTGAAACTAATTACAATACCCAAAACCTGGGGTAAAATTTCTGTGATATTGACTGTTTCAAAAAAGTGTCTGCTCCCAACAGTAGGAGCCTGCATTTCAGCATAAACATGCTCAAAGGAGGATATATAGACATAAATAGCCCCTTCATAGTTGCTCTTCACAGGACTGTGAGGTCTTCGGAGTTGGGTTGGTGAGTTAGCTGACTCGGTGTGCCCCGGGGAGTGAAGAGTCATTGACCCGTGGCCTGTGTTCCTCCAGCAGCGGTGCACCTCGCATATTATCACCCGAGTGAGTCATCAATGGCACGTCAACATCGCTGATGTTCTTCATGCCAATCTTCCTATTGCTTTTTTAATCCCCCTGCGTGCCTCGTTTGAGAGATTGCCTCCCTCCTCTTTTCTTCTTTCTCCCTCGCTCTCTTTTGCTTTATATCGCTCACCCCTTCCTCCCCCCCATCCTCCCTTGTACGCTTCCATCACACTCTGCTGAAAAATTTGGAGGTCTGCCAACAGTGTTACACTGCTGCTGCGTGTGAATGTGGCAAGTGCGTGTGAGCGCCTGTACAAGCGTGCAATGGAAAGTGTGTATGTGCAGATGCAAGACGTGGGGGTGTGTGTTCATCGCTTTTAAGGCCATCGCGTTTTTTATTTATTTTTTTGCAAACATGTGAATTCAATTGACAACTGAAGGTTGAAATTACTGAGAAGTGTGTGTGCGTGTGTGTGTGCGTGTGCGTGTGCGTGTGCGTGTGTGTGTGTGTTTGTCTGACAAATGGATGAATGGGCAGCTAGGTTCACTCTTTTAGGGCCCCGTTTTGGTGTGTGTGTGTATGTGTGTGAACAAGTGAGAGTGAATGTGTTGAACGGAGTGAAAGAATGCGAGAAAAAGAGGTATTGGATGGGTGTTGTCTTACAAGCAACAACAGCACATTGCAGAAAGAGGCATTTTCAACCAATTTATTAATCCTTTTAGGCAATGTTCCCTGTTCAGAAATGCAAATTGAATCAATCTGAGTCTGACTTTTAAGACTTTCAAGTGGGATTTAATTAGAAGCTGAGGCGCACAGTTTTAATGAGAGAGGGGGTGGAGAAAGAACGGGAGACAGAGAGGGAGAAAAAGGGGGAGAAGGAAGGGAGGGAGGGGAGGTGGTGTTTTAATGCTATTCCTGCGGGATCGGGGTGAAGGACACACAAACCCAGCGCTGACGGCTTTCTTAAAAGAAGAAATTCTGTCGTTCCATCCGGCCATCTGTCCATCCGTCCTCGCTGCCCTTCACCTTCGACTCGGCTGTTTACGCCCAGGGAAGGGTTGGTGCTCGGGCTCTGTTTGGTGACACTAAACAACGCCCGATCCACTCCAAACCCACACATAGCCCTCAGCAGAAAAAAATCACCCCACTTCCTCTTCCGCAGTGGTTCTGCAATCTCCATCTCTGAATCCTTTGTCCTTTTGTGTTGCTGTTATTTACTCCAATACCATTTCTCTTTCCTCCTCCTCCTCCTTCTATTCCTCACTGAGATTCTCTAACCCTCCTCATCATCCTCCCATCATTTTCCGAGCCCTAAGCTGACTGAGCCTCCCAAAGCCATCAGGTCTGATTGTCTGATCTCGAGACATCGAGTCCGCCGGCTGAAATGAAAAATGAGGATCCCTCTCAGCCTCTATTTTTATTCTGTTTTCATTCTCTCTTTCATTCGTCTCTCCTCAGTCTCCCCCTTTTTCTTTTCCCACCTCTCTTTCACACTCTGTCACGCCTCCCCCTCACACACACACACACACACACGCACACACACCTCTCTGCTGGCTCTTTCACTCATGCTTCTTCACCTTTTGTGGCCTTCCTCACGCCTGCCAATCTCACCCAATCCCTCCTCTCGTTCCCTTTCATTTGTGCCCTCCGTCCTCTGCTGGGTTGACTGGCAGCTGCACTGGCATGGGAACATGTGAAGGTAGCTGAGAAATAACAGGATAAAATGGCATTGGGCTAGGCCTAAATTACAGCCTGCAAGTTACAGTGCACAGGTCTCCTGACTAACTTTGTAGATTGGCTATACTGGTACGCCAAACTTTTTCTTTTTTGCTCGACCACCACATAATTTAGTTGGACCTTTTCATTGCAGTTATACATTTCTTTACCTTTTTTGTCTCTTCTCATACACGGTGGTAATTTCTTCAAGCGCTATGTAAATGGAAATAAACAGGAATAAAGGTGCGGATAAATGTTTGGCTACCAGCCATCCGCTTGTCACCGGGTTTCTTAAGATGGGCTTTTATAATTTCTTAAATTGGAATTCCGAAGTCTCGACAGTAACAGCTCTGTTGCCAGCTAGGCTTTGACCACACGTAATAAGTACATGATGTCTGCCTTTTTATCATATGTCATTGCTTCCCAGTGGCTGAGAATTTAACTGTGGTAGTGGATGGAAAACAGTGTTACCCGTCATGCACCACGGTCATGGAATAATCTTCAAAAACCTCTTCAGCCAGAATCATTCATATTCATTAATGAGTTTAAGAGTATCATAAAGAATACAGTGAAGGGGAATGTCAATGTTTTTCTTGAGAAGTCACTGTTCTTGAGCAGCTGTCAATCTGTTTTATTGTTTATTCGTATCATGCGTCTGCTTTGTATAACTTTTTACATTTTGTATGGCTGCTACTTTGGCCAGGTCTCCCTTGTAAAAGAGATCTCTAATATCAATGGGACTTCCTGGTTAAATAGAGGTAAATAATAATACAATATTTAGGGCTGTCAAAATTAATGCATTAACGAGGATTAATCCATTATCATGATTAATCTGATTAAAATTAACACAATTGCAGATCCCTGAAACATCTCTGCCAATGCATTTTGCACAGTTTGTCCAAGTAGGCTCACCATTGTGGACGCACAAATGGGCAGTTGATCTGGTAGTGGCAGAGCCAAGCAACTCAAAATGGAAGACTGTAAACAGTAGGGTCCTACTGATTTATCAGCTAGCCGATCAATTGTTGATTATACGTAGCACCTTTCAAAATAAACCTCATCGGCTGGAGTTTTGCCCATTAAATGGCGATATATTCTTAATTTCTCATAAAACAGTAAATGCTGTTAAGTGTCAGAGTAGCGCAGAATGATGTCCTTGCGCCTTTTGTCCAATAAATGCAGTTATATATCCGACTCCATTCAATCCTTGGTCCTTACCGCTGTCTTCTTAGTAACTACGGGAGCGAGCTACAGCCTGGCAACATTACAGGAGTGAGCTGAGTCGACAGGCAAGTTTATAACAACATTGTGAAATTAACAATGACTCAACATGTCTCCCGTTTCAGTTAAGAGAAAAAAGTTAAAGTTAAAATGATTAACATTACTGTCTTTCTTCAGAAACTGTCATGATGCCATTATTAGTTTCACTTTGTCAGAAAATATTACAATGTGACACAGGCTGTAACACCAACTCACTGTGCGTGTTGTTAAGGAGTAACATTCGTGCCAGATTATTTGTGACCATTATACATTTAAAATGCAACTCTGTCAAAGATGACATGTTTGTCATCTGAGAAAGGCGTCTCTGGTTTGTATTTTGGTTCATAGGAGTCATGACTTCATGGCAAAGAAAATAATGGAGTAGAGAAAATAGGATTTAATCTTAAAGGGCATCAGAGGGCTGCATAAATAATGATTTGCCAGTAACTTCACTCATTATGTTGCTTAAATACAACACACACATGCACATATACACACACGTAAACCTACCTGTAATTTGCAACAAGAAGTACAAGACAAGACGTACTTCATAAGTCATTTACTGACTGACTTTAAGGTTGGATAATTTTCCAGAAGTTTAATGCCTTGTTGCATGTTTTTGTACTTGAAAATTCCTCTTTGTTGTAATGTTACACAAATACTAAAGGACAAAGTATTGTAAAACAGTAAAGTGCTTTGCCTGTAATTCATATATTTGTTATTGTAAGCATTAACAGACCAAAAAGAAGTTATTTTAGTCATTATATATTTTCATATTAATCAGCCGATTAATCAGTCATCTCAATTTTTTTCAGTCTGGGATTCTAACATGAACCTTTAAAGGTGTTTAGTAAAATAACTGAAGTGCATATATATTCCTGTCTCTCTTGAATCTGTTTGCGCATGCAAAATGAAATGCGATTAATATAGATTCAAAATGAATCATATTTAATCGTGATTAATTGAAATTAATCCACACCAACCCTGCGATTAATCTGGTTCTAAATTTTAATCATTTTGCAGCACGACAAATAATGCATGACAGAATTAATATACATGCAGAGACTCATGCACTTTAGAGAGGGAAAGTGTAACCCAGGTTGTTTGCTATACACGCCTGCATTGGTAGACATAGCTGTGCACAGAGAAGCCTCTAGTCCTGTAGCGCTGCAACTCAGACAGGTGCATGATCACAAAGGCAGTTTAGATGGAGTAAAGTAATGCATTTTAATGTCAGATTTACTAAAGCTGAAACTATGTGATATTATCTATGTGGGTGGGCTGTTAGACACAAATGCCAGAAGCACCGGTGCAACTGAAATTACAGGACCAAAAATAAATGTCACAACACTGAATTTAAAGCCGGCATTTGGTGAGATTTGGTTTAAGAAATCATATTGCAATTATTTCAATAAATGATCTCAAACCTGCCCTCCGACAGACTGGTGACCTGTCCAGGGTGTCCCCTGCCTTCGCCCGAGTCAGCTGCGATAGGCTTCAGCACCCCCCGCGACCCTAGTGAGGATAAAGTGGTGTATAGAGGATGGATGGATGGATGGATGGATCTGAAACCTAAGCTAGCATAGAAAAAATACTACAAACTTTTTAAAAAACAAAACAAAACAACTCAAACCTAACAGTTATTTTCAGGTTTATGTGGAAATCTAAGACTTTTCTTGTGGTCTCAAACCTTTGGAGCCCACTGTATGTGCCTACTGATTCATAAAGAGCCTGGTGACTTTGGCACATCTCATTATCCAACATCTACTATCTCCAAATACTGAAGATCTTAAAAGTGAGCCCATATAATTTAAGGATCAGATGTGAATGAATTTTAAGTAGGAGATTCTGATCAGGATCTTGATATCACGTGATCAGCTGGTTTTAAAAGAGAGGGCATGTCACTCTTGTTAGAACTACAGAAACACTCCGTTGACTCTTCTGATGCTTCTTTCACCTGTAAGACAATCTTTGGCTAGGTGTTGAAGTCTGTTTTCCCACTAGTTCACAGAGAGACACAAACTTGAAACTGGAAAACAACTCATTTCATTCTGTCATTGAGTTAAATATTGGCTAACAGGGGAAATCTGCTACCTGAATGATTTTCATGCTGAGCTTCACTAACAGGACTATCAGAACTCAAGAGTCATTTGTGGCACTGGTCCTCCTTGTAGTAATAGGATGTTCAGGTTATCACTAGTGGTGAACAGGGACACACTGTAAAGGAAAAAACTAAACAAAAATGAAAACAGACAAAAAATGTCATAAAAATACAGTAATTTTCCATAATTGAAATACATTTTCTAATCATAATTTTACACAACAGTCTGTGTGTGTAGGTCTTCTGAAAATATTACAAAATCTGTTGGGTCTGTTTAGGTTTTTCCTGAAAAATGTGGAGGTAATCCTTCTTTTTCACTATTCCATTTACTTTGTATAAAGCACCAGTTCCACTGCCACCAAAACAGCCTCAGAGTATAAAACTACCACCACCATGCCCGATGGTAGGTTTAGTGTTCTTGGAGAGAATGAACTCACCTTCTCTCCTCCAAACATATTGCTGTCCATTGCATCTAAACAGCTCAATTTCGTCTTTCATCTGACCACAGAAATTTCTTCCAGAAAACCTTTTCTTTGTTCATATGATCGGCAGCAAACATCAGTTGAATTTTAAGGTGCCGTTTCTAGAGGAAAAGCTTCCTCCTCCTTCCCTTCCCTCAGTAAATAGTGATTTAAAACATGCTTGACTGTGGACACTGACACTTTTCCTCCAGCAGCCTCTATTTTATTGCAGACCTGCTTTTTGGTGATTCATGGTTGACTGTTGACCATCGTGAACAATTATCTCTCAGCAGCAGTAAAATGCAAGCTATCAGAAGCTATAAGAGCAGTTGTTCCATGTACTTTATACCTACAAACAACTGCTTTCACAGTTGATTTTGGGATCTGAAGCATCCTTGCAATGACTCCAAGTAACTTTCCTGACTTGTTTGAGTTAATATTTTGCTTCTTCAGATCTGTACTCCGCTTCATAGACTTTCCCACTGTAGTGTTTGTGGAAGGTTTGTCTCATTTATTATTGGCTCTGAGAAATCAGCAGCTGTGGTCAGTTGTGATCACTCTGAAAAGCTGATTAATACAACTCAAATTGCTGTGTGTATTTTTTGACCCGGCTGATTTTATCTATTTTTATAGAGGACCTATTAAAAATTTATAAAAGGAAATTAAGATTAAGAGTGGTCGGAGTCTCTGGAAGAAACAGTAGCATGTTCTTCCATGTTTATCAATCAACCGATCTATCAATCAACCAATCAAAGTTTATTTCTATAGCCTTTTACAATAGCCCAAAGTGCTTCACAGTGAAAAACAGGGAATAGTTTATTTACATTTGATTTCATCCTGCATTTTTGCTGCCATTTTCAGCCTCAGCATTCGATATTCTTATCTCCATGCACAGCACATGCTCCAGTGCCTAAACAGATACTAATTGTTCCTTTCTTTATTATTAGAAGTGTGGAAATGAGCAGATGGCATCAGTCCACCCTTCTCTGTAACTACACAATAATTACAGTGTAAAGGCTGAGAAAAAGACATTTTGTTGTATAACACAGTGCTTCAGTCTAATGTGATGTCCAGCAACAACAGCACTATAAGAATGTGCATTACAGCATTCAAATAATATTAATAAGTATTAGTACTCCAGATTAAAAACTTTTCACATTCATTTTTCATACAGTACCTACAAGACATGTCCATCATCTTTTAAAGAGATAAAGCCATTGTGGAAATGTCTTAAAGACTGGAGGTTGCCAGAAGGCATGCGAAGACTCTGAAGTCAAGAGGAAGTACATTCTTTGGACTTTTTGGTCTGATGACACTGAAATTGAGCATTTTGGCCATCAGACTATGACTATGTTCAATGGACACCAAACACTGCATAGATCAAAATAATCGATACTGTGCCGAAAAGCAATAAAAAGAGAAGAATTCCAAGTAAGGTGAATATTTTTTTTTATCGACTGTGTCTCATTATTTTGAAATAAATAATTATCAAAAAACTGCAATAATTATACTGCACCCTGTAATTTTTAGAGGTCCTTAATAATTACAAAAGTACTTTGTGTCATTTATCTTCAAGTTCACTTAACAGAAAGTATTTGCCCCTTAATCTTAACCTTGTGTCTGTCTTTACTTACATATAGGTTTCCAGTAAGTACTGTATTGATATCCTGCGTACACTTAACAATTCTGTACACAGTGTTTAATTGCAGTGGTCAGTAAAGTAGAAACTCTAATCTAATACCACTGCCCTGTGAGGCTTATTTGTGTCGATAAGAAACTGTCTCTCAGCTCAGTGTGACCTTGCAAATGATAATTACAGCCCAAAGATCATTCTAGTGCCCTACGAAATCAGTAATGCTTTATGGTAATGTTATTGTTTCTCTGTAGGAAATACTATGACAAATTTATTTTTGATCCCTTCTAAATATCAACTAAATTATCCCCAAACTAAATCCCAGCCTGATCCCTCCTCTTGTTTAGCTGTCCTCTCTCATTGAGCTGTAAATGGCAGTAAATGTGACCTACTGTGAGAAGAAGTAATTCTACTGCTTTGATTTTACTGAGCAAAGACTTGGAGAGGACAACGATCAATCAGGAGAGAGAGAGAAGTTCATAGCTACATGTTGAAGGAAATAAAGGATGCTGTGAATGACTACAAGGCGTTGTGGAAAAATACACGGTGTTATGAGTAACTTGTTTGAGGAGGGAAAATATGAGTAATGCTCTATAAGGACATTTTTGAGCAAAGAGCCCAACTGCAATTATATTGCCAGGCAACTTCAGCTCATTTTCTTATCTGAGCTTTTTGGACCTCATGGAACCCTGTGCTACAAACACATGCAAAATGTGTACAAACAGTATGAAAACAACCACCAACAGATGCTGAATTACCACAAAGAGGAAGAAAATGACCACAAAAACACACACAACAGCACAGACAGAAACAATATGCTCACAAATGCAAAACAGGCACAAATGAGCACAAAGTCACCACAAACTCATGCAAAACAACCACAAACAAAATCAAAGGGACTACCAACATAAAGTAGCTGCATAAGCAAAATGACCACAAATACATGCAGAATGGCAAAGGAAACAAAACAACCACATACAAAATGGCCACAAAGAAATGCCAGACAATCATAAAGACACTACATGCACACAGACAAATGGCAAAACGATCATGATCAAATGCAAAACACTCACAACAGAGAGTGACAATAAACGGATGCAAAACAGATACTAAATGACCACACGTGGATGCAAAGCAGCGACATAATCATTGAAAACACTGTCATTAAGCAATTACAGACAAAAAACAAATGGTCACAAAACAGCCTTAGGCAGAGACAAAACAAGCAAAAAAAGACACAAAATGACCATAAACATACACAAAATAATCATAAACGGTCTGAAAATGACCACAAACAGATGTACAAAACCCACAAAACTCAAATGGAAGATAAATGCAATATAACTGTGAACACAAAATGACCACAAACAATTCCATTCATTTTCTATACACTGCTTAAACTTCATTGTGTGTCGCAGGGGGCTGGAGTCTATCCCATCTGACTTGAGTGAAGGCAGGGGACACCCTGGACGGGGTGTCACAGGGCTACACAGAGAAACAGACAAGCACACTCACATTCTCACCTACGGACAATTTCGTTAGCAGGAAGTCAGAGTACCCGGAGGAAACCCATACACAGGGAGAACACGCAAACTCCATCGAGAAAGATCCTAGACTGGAGGCAAACTGGGGATCTTCTACCTGCCAAGCAACAACGATCATCGTCTATCTACTATGCAGCTCCCTACAAACAAATGCAAAAACAAAACTACCTGATAATGACATTAAATGATGACAGACTCTACATGAACACAACAGCATAAAACAACCCCACAAAGGTACAAAACAACTTTACCACAGGGCTGGGAGGCCTTTTGCATGTCTGCCCCATTGTCTCATAATCTCTCCATGTCTTTCATGGTCTGTCTTTCTGTCTGTTGCTGTTTGAAAAGAATTGGTGATGGTCTGCAGCTTTAAATGTTGGTGTAAGCACTGTTTCAGAGGTTTGTATAGTTTAGTAAAAGTAATATGACGGTTTTCATTTTACTCATTTTAGGGTTGTCTGCAATGTGATCTAACACGATAAGAGGCTTTCAGAAAAGAGGCTGGCTGTCAGCAAGCATTAGACGGGTCAAATCTTTGCTCTGTGTCCAGCATGAGGTCATGAAAATGGACAGACCAGTAGAAACTTGAGGCTCTGAGGTGGCTGACAGCCAAGCCAAAGGATTGTGTGGGGCCCCCAGAAAGCATTACTTCTGTCCTGAGTTGGTGGCGAGGTGAGGCAGGGTGGTAGAATGTGTGTGTGGGGGGGTGAGGCTGCCAGGTGTCAGTGTGGTAGATGAGCTGGTGGTATGTAAGGCGCAAAGTGATGGAGTGTGTGAGGTCCGGCCTATCGCTGTCATTAATAACCCAGACAGGCCTGCCAGCACCTCGGAGCCCTGCTCCCATACATAACCCTCAGAGCAGCCACCAGGGCCCTACTGGCCCCCGAGGAGGCGCACACACACAGCAGCAGCAAACTGGCCTGACTACTGATGTTAACATGATAGAGAGGAGTCATGTGTAGTGTAAAGAACAATGCCACACCTGGAGTGAAGAAATGTCTTAGCAGAAATACAAGAGGTTATGCTCTCGGATATGTGACATTCTTACATATTTTTCCTTCCCATCACCAGATTCATTCACCCGCGACAGACAAAAGAATAAAATATGTGAAGAAGCCTGGCAGAAGTGTCTGCTCTTGTCTTTGTCACAAAGCAACACTTTCTTTACCGCCGGCACACCCATAGTGAGAGTAACTCTTTAAAATCAAGATGCACTACTTACACAATGTTCTACGTCAATTTGCCATTTGTCTCGCTTCAGTCTCTTGACAGTTAAATCTTATTTCACGCATCCACTCTCGGCATCGAAAAGCTTCAAAACCATTCAGGTCTCGCTGAACTTGAATGACCCAGCCTTTGGAGTCATAAAAACCCTTGTTTATGGGGAAAAGTAAATATATGGTGGTGACGATGGGCTTCCAGAGGGGAAAGGATATGAGGAGCTTCTTCATGGTTCCACAGCTCCTACTGATGAGCAAATGAACCCAGGTAGACTTAATTTAGCTTCGACCCCCTGACAGCCCAGGCTTTTTCCTTTTCTGCCTTTGAGCATAGCTGAGTTCTTCAATGTATTAATAGGTGGGGGAAGAATGAAAGCAGCGGAAGGAACTGGGTGATGGCAAATGCAAAAGGAACAAGAGTGTAAAGGTGGAGCAACAGGGACAGGAGGGCAACAGTGGAGTGGCAGCTGGGCCTTGTGCTCGTGGCATCTCTCAGATGAAGATGTGGAGATAAAGTTAGAGATGGATATGAGAGGAGAGAAGAGGGAGAGGCTTTAATGAATTAATGACGGTTCTCACAAGTAGATGCCTCCTCTCTCCGGCTCAGACGCAGCCGATGAAATAATAAATAAACACATGAATAAGTGAAGAGGCCTGGATGAGACGGCACTCTGGAGGGGAAGAAGATGGGGGATGGAGGGAGTGGGGGGCTGGTAAGGCGGATAGGCACGCGGTGAGCCTCTCTGGTGATTTGCTCCAACATCAAGCAGCTGGAGGTTACTGAAAAATTTAGCGATGCGCGGGGAGCCACTGAATGCTAATAGGGCAGACCGACTCCCCCAGCCTTCCACCCCTCCTGCACCGACTCACTCCGGTGTGCTCCGACCACCTTCAGTCTCCGGTGACCTTGCTTGACGGCGAGATCGAGCGACCACCGTGCATGCTAACGAGACTCCAGCTTCGGGCTTTGCAGGTTTGCCAGACGCTGTGAGGCGCCAAGAGGGCAAGTAGGGGCATCCAAATGACATGTTAGCATGGCCGGGGCCTGGCTAGAGATGGGCAGGGTGCCACTCATCCAGGCCTAAGATGTCTATCAGACTATATTGAGGAGAGAATAAGATTGCACTTCAACAAGAAGCCTGTTAATGAGGAGTGTTGGACTTGAATACAACTTACAAAAGCACACCGAACATGGCCGCTGGACTGATTCAGACAACAAGGAGTAATAATGAGCAATGAAAGGATGATTGCAGTTATTTTTTGTACTTTTGGCATTCATGCCTGTACAGCTGTAGGAGTAAAAAGATTATGTTCTGACTTCTGTCTTGTATGTGACAAAAGTCTAAATGTCAAGCCAGCAGTGAAGTGATTGCATGTGAAATGACAGAAGACAATATCATGCACCCAAAGACACAACACTAGTTTGCACTGAGCAGAAGGATTCCCCTGAACACCACAAGGACAAAATACTTCATGAAACCAATTCAGCCAACAATGCACATAGCTCTAAAGCTTGATTCCTCGTATTTCACCACTACAACATAAATCAGAAGCTTAGGCATCACAGTGTAACAGCAACCCAAGACAAAAATCTCAGCTACAGCAATGTTAATGATCATAGCTGGTAAACAGTGGTGCAACGTAGCTGAGGACATTTTTTTCTAGTATTTTTCACGCTACTTTATTCTTTTCTCCGCAGCATTAATCTGGCAGCTGTAGTAGCTACTTATTTTACACATAAAGGTTTTACATACAAAACATTTCAAGACTTTATCAAATCGATGCTTTGTTTAAGACCAACTTATGAGTTGAATATTTGGCAAAATGCCAACCTTTCAGATTATTCTTTAAAATAGTTTGTTTCATGTTATGTTTTATGAGATGAAAAAGTAGATATTTTGAGCAGTGCTCTTCAAAATGCTTATTTTACACAAAACACTCCGTGCTCTCTTCTGAGTTTGCAAACTTCTACATTGCTCAGCTCTTTTCCACCTCTCTCTCTTACGTGGCACAAATAAAACTTAGATTAGATGTATGCTTGATGAGACAGTGACTGATGCCAGCTGATCAAGAATTAGTTTCTCTTATGTATCAACACTCTCACGAGCAAGTGTTATCTAACATTGTTCAATCACCATGACACTTGCTTCTCCTTTCTTGCTGATGGCTGTTGTTTCTGCTCAGTCTCGTTTGTTCCTGCTCTCTGTGGCACCCAGCAGGATCATTATTATAGCAAGTTGTCCTTCATGTCCACGTACGCTTACATTTTTCATCTCTTCAGTATAAAAACTATTGTTAGGATCCATGTTTCTCATTGTTAAACTGGATTTGGCTTGGCTGCTCCAACCTTTGGTGACGCTACAACCAGCCTTGTTTTTTGAGGTGAGAATAAAACCCTGTTCCAAGAATTATTATAAATGTAGTGTGTGTATACCAGTAGACATGTTTTTCATTGATCTGTTATCTATTTCAGTATTCCATCCTTCCATTATCTATATACCGTTGAATCCTCATTAGGGTTGGCTGGAGTCTATCCCAGCTGACTTAGAGTGAAGGCAAGGGACAACCTGAACAGGTCACCGGTTTATCACAGGGCTACACATAGAGACAAACAATCACATTCACACTTACAGACAATTTAGAATTTCCAATTAACCTCAGCATGTTTTTAGACTATGGGAGAAAGTCTTAGCACCTGAAAAACATCCACACATGCTCAAAGAGAACATGGATCCTCTAGCTGTAAGGTGAAAGTGCTAACCACCAATCCACTGTGCAGTCCTGCTTCAATATTCCAGACATTAATTCACAGAGGGCCTGCTTCAACCTGCACGTGTCTCTTTAAAGGGACCAAAAATGAACAGGCATCTATTTTCACGATCAGCTGAGTTATTTTCATGCAATTCTTGCTAAACTCTTCAAGGTTCCACTTTCTAAAAAGTGAACACTGTATGTCTTTTCCTTTTTATATCATTGATATGCCATTATAAGACTGAAATTTGTCTTCTCTGACACCGGTCGTAACGTCATTAAGAAGCTATTTTATGACTAAAGTGTAGCTAAGGCAAATTTTTTCTAAAATAGCCTCTGAAAACAATTATTTGAGCTACGTATAT
Organism: Acanthochromis polyacanthus; assembly: GCF_021347895.1. Lineage (NCBI taxonomy): Eukaryota > Metazoa > Chordata > Actinopteri > Pomacentridae > Acanthochromis > Acanthochromis polyacanthus. Next base: position 17,441,057 of record NC_067123.1, read on the forward strand.
CTACCATAAATGACTGTACAGTAAATTAAAATGTTACCTAGGTTTGTACTTCAGAACATCAGCAAGCATCAAAAAATTCAACTGCTTTTCTTTTGCGTCCACAGGGTTAAACATTTACTCCCTCTGCTGTGTACCTGTTTAGTTTTGAGGCCTCCGGGATTTCGATGGTAATCTGAAAAACAAATGGGCAAATAAACCACCCATTCCATGTAACCCAGTAACACACACAGAGCCTGTGTTGTGATCTGGGCAGTGACTAAGCCATCAGACTCTACATTTCTCATGGTCAACTGTAGGAATTGTCAGGTTAACATCAGCTTTGTGCTTCACTGCAAACTCCCAATTTGTGAACTACAAAGACCAAATGTGCAAAAGACCCTACTGCCTGTTTCCAAGTTAATGATACATGACTCAGACAGTTTGTACTCAACAGCATGATATCCATTTGAAACCCATGTAAACTTGACTGAAGTTACACAATTATATACAGTTCTCTGGCCTTCTCTGTCACAAGCGCAGATACATAATTTAATTTCACAAAGACCAACTTCCAGTGCTGAGGTCGTGTGATTTCCTGTCAGCCGCGGGGTGCCTCTAGCAGAAGTCTACCATCTTGTCTGCATCGGGTTCCTCTCCAGGACTGACAGATATAGTAAACAGTTCTATTTAAACAGCTAAAGTTTGTACATAATGAGACGACTCACTGTGGGGAGTCTGTTTTAGTTTCATAGAGCAATAATACAATGTGTGTGAGAAAAAAAAAATCTTTTCCTCTAACTTTGTGATAGATGAGAACAACACTTGTACCATGGTAATTGTACATACACCACGAATATGACAACAACATCAGCCTCGAACTGCTGAGAAAATATCAAAGTTCTATTTCTTTTATGGACTAAGACTAACAAAAATTTAAAAACTAAAATTTTATTGAAACATGTTTTTTTTTGTTAAAAACTGAACTTAATGAGATTCAAATGCCAAAACTAGCATTGTTTGATACACAACTAATCTCATAAACCTCCACACTCCTAAGGTTCGTACCACTCTTTGTTGATCCTCGTTCTAGTTTTCTGCAGCTAATGACTTGAACTTTCTGCAACAATCCCTAAAACTCACCTCTTGCGTATCACTCTCGTCGTTTAAAAAATCACTTAGAATAACACGAGGACCACTGTACCTGTTTTTAGCCTTTCTATGTTACAAGTCATTGCATAATTTGTTCTTCTTCACAGCTGGCAAACAGACTTTAGGTTCATTACCTACCGCTGGAGTGTGCATCAGTATCCCAGAAATTAGGGAACTGAGAAAGGTGTGATTAAATGTGTTATTTTTAAAACACTTATTTTTTTCTGGAATTAGTTAATTGGAATTAACGCATTAAAGTCCCAGCTGTAAAATAAATAAGAAGAAAAACTACTGGTTTGACCTAGCCTAGCCACGCTAGACCCAGCTCTTAAGACACAAGGGCCTAGGAACGCTCGTCAGGGAGGGAGGCGGGCTAAAAGGTTGTCTTTCAAATCACTCTGCAGCAATTGGGTAGGTATACAACCAATCAGCGCAACGAATAGGCTGACGGGAGTTCCTAGAGCGCCGGATTGTGGATAAGTCCCATTAGCTTCCCAACCAGCGGAGCGAACTGGTATATTAAGGAATTACCATATCCTGTCGGCATAAGTCCAAATAAGTCTTTCTTCTCAATGAAACACTTCAGTGCCGTCCTTTGTTTATCTTTCAAGTTGAATTTTAGCTTCAAATCTTTAAGGGCTGTGGCCAAAGCCGAGTCAAAAGATAACTGTTTATTGTGCGCTGGTTGTTTCTGTCAGAATCGTCGCGCCTCTGTCGTCACTTAGTTACGTCCGCCTTCTGACTCTACACTTCATGGTGATTGGTCCGGCCAGTTTTAGGAGCATCCAACCTCGAGGCTTATGGAGGGTAACTAGACCCACCCTGGCAGAAAACTAAATTCGTTGCCGTGGGTTGTCTAGCGCGGCTAGGCTAGGTTTGACCCATATGGTGCTTAAAAATTATATAAAAGTCAAAAGCTTCAAGCCATTCATGGCAGTATACAGTCTCACCCTTACAAAAATGTCAGTTAACTCTAACCCTAACCCTGTGGTTTAAATTAAACCTGATGTATGGCTAGCATAACTGAGGATTGTTATCACCATGTTACAAACCTGGTTTAACAGTGGTTTACTTTTCACCAGCTGTAGTGAGGTTTAACTTCCACTGTTATTCATCATCATTTTTATTGTCAAATCAAGTCATGTTGCAGTTTTGCTGTAAGTTAATTGAACACATTTGACTGATTATTTGTACTGAAAAGGGCTGAAAGAGAACAAAGTGACAAATATGCTGTGATGGGAAGTAACTTAAATATTAAATACAAACATTTTTCCATGATCAGGTTTTCAGATAAACCCAAACAGAAGATCTTCAAATAAGATAGTTTCTTGCTTATATTATTTATCTAACCAAATTACAAAAATCAGTGTTGCATCAACTCATCCTGATCACTGTCATCAATTACATCATTAGCAGTGTTTGTAACTACACAAAAATATGAAAAATATGTAAGTATATGACACACTAATGGACAGAGAATGATACATTTTTGATGCTGACCTTCAATTCCTGCTATTAGAGAAAATGTGTCCCTATCTAAGTACAAGAGACACATTTGTGAAAATCTCATTTACATCACAGAATTTGATGGGTTACATAGCTCAGTGTAAGACCAGTCCTGCCATTAACTAAACAGACTGGCTCTCACATTAAAGCAACATTTAACAACACCATGAGAACAGAAGAGAAATAATGGATGATTACTGTAAGAGAAGTTGTCGCTACTATCTTATATGTGGCTAAAATCTGAAAATGGTCAAGTTAGCAGTCTAATGATTACAGGTGCAATGACTGTCGAAGACGATGTCATGTAAGCCTAAATCCACTGAGCTATGTTGCACTGAGCAGAAGGATTCCCCTGAACACCACAACAAGGACAAAATACTTCATGAAACCAGTTCAGCCAACAATGCACATAACTCTAAAGCTCGACTCCTCATATTTCACCACTACAACATAAATCAAAAGCTTAGTCATCATGTTGTAACAGCAACCCAAGACAAAAATCTCCACTAAAACAATGTTAATGAGCATAGCTGCAAAACAGTGGTGCAATGTAGCTAAGGACATTTGTTCTTGTACTTTTCATGCTCCTCAATACTTCAACTCACTACATTTCATAGGGAAATGTTGTTCCACAACATTTATCTGACAGCTTTGCTACATTAAGGCTTAACCAAAAGAAAAACAAATCAAGACTTCAAGACAAGCAGAGGACACCCTGGATAGGTCACTAGTCTATTACAGGGCTACATTTAGAGACAAACACTCACTCTCACATTCAAACCTATGGACAGTTTAGAAGCATTAATTAACCTCAGCATGTTTTTGGACTGTTGGAGGAAGCCGGCATACCCGGTAGGAACCCAACCCCACACAGAAAGATCCCAAACCCAGGCTGGGATCTTCTACATGCAGATTTACCGTAGGAAAATGAAGCAGTAACTTTCAGCCCTTTTAAAGTCAGTTCCAGTTAACCACAGCATGAGCAGAAAACTCCTCTTGCATCCAAGTACTTGTTTGGTTGTAATGTTATTAGACGACTTCTGATGCTTCAGCTATATGTGATCATAGGCTATGGCATCATTCATCGGTTTGAGACTATCACGTTGAAGCTTCTAGTTTGGCATTTTGTACGCCACCATCTCACTGTAATGAAGGTAACAAGTGAGGGTAGGAATCTGACTTGGAGGACACTATGCACACCAATATGGTAGCAAATTGTCAATCAAAAAGTAGTCCTATCCTAAAACATGCCCTGCTTTATTGTGTATTTTCCTCTAAATGGGACCTTAATTTACAAAATGAACTTCATGTTGTATTTGAAAAATATTGAAGCAAGCAAATGAGATTGTAAATGCAGTAGGAAAAGGTTGTCTGAGGTGAAGGATCAAGAAGGATCATTTTCTTATCAGACCTCTTAGTGCGACAAGAAGGGCAATCCCCTGCTGGCTAGTTGAAAGAATGCAGGTTGAAAGCACTAATACATTTTTGCAGAGTTGAAAGGTCCAAACTGACACACAGAAAGTGGGGGGAGCTATTTAAAGTAGAGGTATATCTGACTACCATATTGTGTGGACTACAGTGGGGAGATTTGCATTGCTTTCAGGAAGCATACTTACTTTTGTACTATAGACAACCCTATTTGCTAATATTTCTATATTAGGACAATGAGAATAAGGATTAGAATTTGTTTACATTGTGTCCTGTACACAGGAATGTTGCATTGAATAGCCGAATTCATTATGAATTTACTGTGGTTTTCCTCTTACAAAAACATAAAAGATGTCCCCAAAATCCCTCCCAGTTGAATAAAAGGTTGCCAAGCTGCACCAGTGCATGTTGTGGGTTTTGCATTTGGAAATGTCTATTAATTTCACGAGACCTTGGAAAATCCTATCTGTGAAATGTTGAAGTTTAGCCCCTCAAAATTCATCACACTTTGTACCTTACATTTAGTCACTTTTGCAGCTCCCTCAGTCACTTATTTTTCAGTGGATTGCAATGATTTTTTTTTTAACCTATATAACCCTGAGGATAATTAACATAAAGTAGAATTCTTATCTTTTTCACAGGAGCAAAAAAAGAATTAAATGTAAACGCAGAGTCAAGTAGAATTTTAGAATATGACAGTTTGAGATCTTGTCCAAACTGAGTCGGTATGTCTGGTTTGTTCTCATTTTAGGCAGCAATCTTCACAAGAACAGCCTTATCTTTTACCATCTTTCGTGAAGAATCCAGCAACACTTTCACACACTGCTTTCGGGGGCTTTGTTTCTGTGACTATCTGAATTGAACATCTGTGCTCATTATTTTCCTCCTCCACTTTTAGTTAGTAGCTTTGTTTACTGACAAGAGGACATAGCAGTAGGTCAAACTTACAATACATCTTAAAAGCAACTGAAAAGTAAAAAGCTACTTTGTGAGACTGTAAATATGGAGTTTGAACAGTTCATTACAGTTTGAACATTCAGGCTTCATAAACATTTTTGCCAGTGAACTTGACCTTAAAGCAGTTTTCCTATGCACGTACTTATAGTACAAAACTATAATGACTACCAAGTACTTTATATATACATGGGTGGTAGGCACGATGCTATGACATCAAAACCCACTGGAAGACTGAGCAGAAGAGTGCTGACATTATCCTGATTATTCTTTTGCTTTCTGAGGAAACTTTGATTTTTTTTTTTTTATTGAAGGCATTTCACACGACTGTACCATTTTTATTTATTTAATTTTTTTTCCCTTTTCCAATTAAATTCCGGTGTACGTTTTGTAAGGACTTCATCTCGCTATGTGGAGTGTTTTGAGATTACACATGTTGTGAATTTTATGGACAATACCATTCAGAAATTTGTGCGCACCCAGACAATTTCATGTTTTCCGTGAAAAGCCACACTTTTATTCGTGTGCAAACATAATTACACAAGGCTTTTCTAATCATCAATTAGCTTTTCAATACTATTCGCTAACACAATGTAGCATTAGAACATAGGAGTGATGGTTGCTGGAAATGTTCCTCTGTACCCCTATGTAGATATTCCATTAAAAACCTGTCGTTTCCTACTAGAACAGTTATTTACCACATCAACAATGTGTAGACTGGATTTTTGATTAATTTAATGTTATCTTCACTGAAAAACTGCTTTCTCTTAAAGTAAGGACATTTCTAAATGACCCCAAAGTAAAATCTCAATACATTTGTAACAGTGATAAAAATGAGTCATAATAACATGAGAAGTGCCTGGTAAATGTGAACAGATTCATTTGATTCATAAGATCCAAGATGTAAACATGATGAATGCACAGTTAATCAATATTTGTTTGGTCTTTACGGTACGTTCGGGGATGAATGTAATTCCAGGTACAGAGTAAAGGATGTAAAATATACATGGGCCATGTTTAGAACTAATTTTCACCTAACTTTGAAATTCTTTGACTTATCCAGGTTATCTATGACTGCACAAAAGCAAAATATTAATATTTTTTCTCTTCTGAAATAAAAAGTAACAGCTTTATTTCCTTCAGCAAACATTTCTCGAAGCTCCTCAAAGACAATTAGGAATCAGTACAAGCATGAAGGACCATTTCTGAACAAACCCCTTCTATTGAGAGTGAAGCGCTATTGAAGGGTAAGCAACCGTTACAAAGCATTAATGTGTTTGAGCCAGTAAGCCCTCATCTGAGCAAGTGAAAAGCTGCTGACCCTTTGTGACAGTAGTGTCTCCTACAATGAACCTTCTGCAGTGTTAGTAATCTGTCATTTTCGCTCTTATTTGCAGAATATGAGGTCGCTTACTCATTTTTGATGAAATGAAGAATTGATTTTGAGCAAATGTAGTCTTGGTGATTTTTATAAGGGAGAGAAAAAGAGACTGGTCAGAGGATTTCTTTTTTGAGCTCTCCTCATTTGACACTGATCTGCCCTGTTGCTGAATCAAGACACGCATATCTTGTTCTATAGAAGAACTTCTACAGTCAAATGAAAAGAGATGGAATGACTTGAGCAATTCAGCTTTTGAAGGCAGGTGAAGTGTTTCTTCGGGCGACTCTGACCCAAATATCCTCATCCCCAGCAGTGTTCCTTTAGGCCTCCAGGCCGGCATGGCCCCCTGGTTTCTGTCCCCTAGCCGGGATGCTGACAGACTGGATAGGAGGCTCGGGGCGCCGCTGAGGAGCCCCGGTGACATGATTTACGGGCAGAGCTGCTGGGGTTGCTGGGCGACGTCTCGCTGCGGTCCCCCGCCACTATAATCGGAGCTCCACGTCCGGCTCCGAGGAGTCTGCCCAGGCTCACATCACATCCACCCCTCTTACTCCTCCTCACCCTCTCCCCTCCCCTCCCCTCCCCTGCCCTGCTGGCCCAACTCAACAACGCACTCCCTCTCGCCTCCCGTCGTCTTCTTCTTCTGCTCTACCACCGAGGCTTTGTGAAGCAGAGGAAGGGAGGGAAAGCAGGGAGGACTGCAACAATAGTAGCTGTGAGATGAGGGCCACTCCTTTGAGGTGAAGACATTTCGATGCACATACAAACACACACAAAAGCCTGCGCTCAAGCACACATGTGCACGCAGAGACAGATACGCATGGAAAATGTAAAACAAAGAGTAGCAGGAACACAATGGCGCTGCGTTGTCTTGCCTTCCACTGCGGTGTGGATTTATTGGCTTCTATGTGGCGTGCCGATCCATCCCTCTTGTAAAAGTGCATTGTCTGGGCTCCTCGGAGCAGCAGCTCCAGTGTTCTGGCTCTCTGTGTCTGAGCCTCAACACCTCCACTGCTTTCCTCTCCACCCTCTATAATCAGTGGAGAGCGTTGGGAGTGACTTGGAGCCTGGCTGGCTGGCTCGGCCTGCTCCAGAGTGCTGGCTGCAAGCGAGGTCATCTGTCCAGAACACTGCAAGTCTCCAGGGAGGAAGAGGGATGCAAGAAGCTATTTTCAGCGTAATGGAGGATAAGGAACACCCTGTTATAAAGTTGCATTGGGCAAGGTTTCCCTATAAAAATTACTCAATTAACTTTATCAAAAGCTCTCAAATTTGTTGCATTTTGGGAAATCCCTTATATTTACCTTTTTTTGGTTATTGTTTCATTGTTTCTTTTTTTTTTTTGAAAGTTATTTTTGATAGGTGCAGTGGAGACAGACAGGAAGGAGGGAGAAGACATGCAGTAAAGGGCCATGAGTAGGAAACAAACATGCCCCTGTACATGGGTCACCTGCTTAACCCGTTGAGTTATCCAGAGACCGATTGTTTCTTTGTTTTTCATGGAAGCCACACTGAAACCCAACAGCACAACCCCTTCGAATTTAAGACATCAAGGCAATTTTAGGGTACATACAAGGACTGAACAGGCTTGGCGGAGCACTGCACTCTCTAAGTGCTTTTCTTGTTAGTTATCTGATAGGTCAATAGGCCAATAATAGGTTTAGTCTAAAGGGGACTCTCTGCTGGACCACAAGCCAAACTACTTTAAATGTTCTGTTATGCTTATAGGCATAATTTAACAAACAATTAAAGAACAGGTGACAACAGTTCAAACACCAAACATTTCCCCACATTTGATTGTCATACTTCGGTAAATTAAGATTTTCTTGTATTCTTGTGCTGTATTTCTTTTAAAATTTTACAACTTTCACATATTAAAGCAACTGTTTAGAAATCAATTAAGTCACAAGGATTAGCAAGATAGTTCAGATTTTGAAATAAAAAGTGACGGCCCGACTCCATTATAATGAAACTTATGTAATATATTTTATTAATAATATTTATGGTGCAAATATAGCTTTACTCTGACGTTAACCATCTTTCTTGTCAACTAAAGCTGTCACTCCAAACCTTTTAAGTGCATAGCTGGAAGGAAAGTCCTAAATGTGTGTTCTGCTTCAGGCAGCGCTGAAAATACATCGCAGTGGACGTGAGTGAAAATATTAAGACAAGTCAAACCTGTGAAAACGCCAATATCCATCACATGACATATCAGTCTGCGTTTTATATTCAACCCCAGTAGACAGCGACTGGCAGGTTCTTCCATATTTTAATGAGATCAGGGCCGGTATTGGCTAACCCATATATTGCTCTAACCCCCGTTAGGGCATCTATTCATCAGACGGACCCGCATTTTCTCCAGCTGAGCCTGTGAAGCAGCCAGAGAGGCCGGTAGGACTGTGATCTGCCATGCACAAAAAACACCAGGCAGAGGAATGGGAAGGGAGAGGAGAGGGGAGAAGAGAGGAGCTGTGTCAGAGCTGTCTGCACTGAGGCCTTCAACACTGTCAACAACACAGAGCTCTGATGGAACCAGGCCGACTGCAGCTGCTGACGGTGTGTGCGTGTGTGTGCGTGTGTGTGTGCGTGTTTGTGTGCGAAAGCAATAGAAGCACAGAAAGACATTTTTTTAAAGTTTTGAAAGAAGGTTTGTCACCATAGCGCCTCTCATCACTTTTCAAAGGAGAACAGACGCTTCTCTGAGAATATAAAACCCGCTTCTCTGCGTTTTCTGAGCTTTATCAAACTAGAAAGAAACCCCCAACTACCCCTTTTATTTGGTTCCTCTTTATCATCAATCATCTCTTTCTCACATATACATGCATACACATACTTAAAATGTGTTGGGAGCCCAAAGTGTTGAGGTAATGACTTACACATGTCCCTATTAAGGATCTGGCACATGCCGGGGAACTTTCCCACCCGTCCATAATTGATATTAATCCCTGCTCTTTGGAGTGGCTCAGGGGAATGGTCGGAGGAGACGTTAATGCACATACAATGGCACAGTCCAAGACCTTGTAAAAAAATTTGTATAAGAAATAGCCTTTGCACAAAAAAAGGCTGGAATAAATGAGATTAAGTCCTGCTACAAAGAGAAAGGAAAAGACTAAGTGACACAAGAGAAAGACATGATGAAGAGAATGGAAAATTCCCCTACATGTGAATGGAAAAGTCGATTAGAGCGAACAGATGAAGAATGCACTGCACAAATCTGTTTAGTATACTTTTTGTTGCCATGGAGGACCAAAGAGTGGCTCTGAATCCTGCTAAAAGCACAAGAGTGAGTCTCAGTCGATTCATAGTAGATCTGCAAAACTACAGGTTTAGAGAAAGAAAGAAATATTGTCGAAAGTTCGAATGAGGCCAGTTTCCGTCAAATAAAGCACCACAGGAACTATGTGTAATGGAAAACAAAACATAATGGAGGATTTAAGCAAATAGGAAGCAGGTCATCACTAAACATTTAGTCATAAAGTTGAAATGTAATGTAAAAAATATGCAATCCATAATAATTGACAGTGTTTTCCTCTAACCAATTAACAGCAAGTGATAAATCCATCCAATGTCCTTTCAAGTAAACATGGAGTCTCTGATAGCAGTTGCTAGGAGCAGGTAATTTTAAATTTTTCAGGATAGTTGATGAAATATTCAGACTTTAATTATTTCTGTAATTCACTTTATAAAAACCTTTATAACCAGCAATTATATAATTATGATGAGAGCAGAGGCAGAAGTTGTAAAATGTTACAATGTTAGTACAAAGCCACAAACTCTACAGAAGGAGAATGTTGGGATGGATGGATGAATCAACAAAACACAAAGATCCCATAACCCTTACGGGGCTGTACAGTAGAAGCGAGTTCACCCATGTGTAAAATCATTTTACTCAGTAGTTGTGTTGTTTCAAAGTTGACAAGTACTGTCCTCTTATAAATGATCAAGAACCTCAGGAAAGTTATATTGAAAACAGGCTCCAAGGTAGACACTCAACAAACACAAATGAGATGATTTGTGATCAATGAAACAAACGTGAGTACACGCGTGATTTCTAATTATTCCAAAAAGAATCATAAAATGGCCTGTGAACACCTTAAATTTCTCCATTTTGGACCTATCAGCTGTGTCTAATTGCATGTCTGCATCATGGCTCAACATGGAGGAAGATTTCTATAGAGGAACTAAAAAATCTGATTGTGAGAGTTCACAAGAATGAAAGCTAACGCAGGGAACTCAGTGACCAACTACAAATCACTGGGAACACAGTTGCAGCGGCAATCAGGAGATATGGAAAACACTAGAGTGCCACTCATCAGAGCTGCAGTAGGCATCCTACGACAACGATAAAACAGTGCACTATTTATACAGTCTGGCTATAAAAAACTGGTTGCGAGTGTTTCAGACTTGGCCAAGGGACATAAATGAAAATCAGGGTTTCTGTGACAGCTCACAAAGAGTGACAGCTAGCATGTGCTGAACAAACCTGGCCAAATTATACAGTGAATGTAAAATCCTGGGCTGCACAGCTAGCACTTTTGCAGCCTGTCCTCAAACCAAAAACGATCACATAGGTCGTCTGTACATGCCCGTATTATGACCGAGTGTTACGTTTTGACTGTGCGACCTCTGGCGGTTGAGTAAATATCGACACTCCGGTGTCGCAGGTGAAACGTCACCAAGAAACAAAGTTTTATCTAACACTATCCCTGTCCCTTTCCCTCACCCTAACCCTAACCATAACCCTAAACCCGTGCTGGGAAAGTGAGGAAAAAGCCGTTTCGCGACAGAAAAGCCGTTTCTCAAATTAAATCACGTAATGCGTTCGTTTTCCCTGTAGGGGCGCAAACGTTCAAAAGACCACATAGGTCGTATTCCGGTGCACGGTGCAAACGACCGATGCAGTCATATGAATTTGAGGACATGTTGCACTTTTGCCTTGCAGCTAGAAGATCTCTGGTTCGCGTCCCCGCCTTCCCAGGATCTTTCTGCATGGAGTTTGTATGTTCTTCCTGTGCATACGTGGGTTTTCTCTGGGTATTCCAGCTTCCTCCCACAGTTCAAAAACATGCTGAGGTTAACTGGTAACTCTAAACTGTCCATAGGTGTGAATGTGAGTGTAACTGTTTGTCTCTATATGTAGCCCTGTGATAGACTGATGACCTGTCCAGGGTGTCAACTGCCTTCGCCCTAAGTCAGCTGGGATAGACTCCAGGCCTCCATGACCCTAAAAAGGATTAAGTGGTGCATAGATAATGGATGGATGATTGCTGGCAATAGAACTTTTGTAAACTGTACAAACCACATTTTCAAGTTCTCTCTATTGCTAGCCATGGTTGAATGATTTCCATATACATGCCCGCAGTGAGAAAAACTAGACAGGAGCCAAAAGCAAGGAGGCTGTGTGCTTGAAAGCTTGTCCAAAATTTGGGATGCATAGCATAGCATGGACAACAGAATAGGTTGTGGTCATGTGTCACCCATGTCTCCCAGAAACTCCCAGAAATGATCAGTGGATGAATTTGCAAGTCAGGAAGAGTCAGATGAGTTGCATTATGGGGACTTGCCCCACTGTAGTTAATATTTCTGTTAAGAACTCTTCTTTTCTCTTATGTAAAACCAACAAAGGATTCCTTATGAAATCTGAGTTGTTGTTGTTGAACAGAGTAGAGCAGAACTGATCCAAACTGATGGATTAACTTGTGTGTCAAATGGGTTTTACATTCATACAGCATTCTCTAAGTGGAGTCAGATCTGATTTGCAATACAGATAATACACACTGAAGTAAAAAATGTAAGTTCGTGTGTAAACACTCATCACATGAAGAGTCACACTGTGGCAGTAAACCAAATAATATCTACAGGGTGACCTCTGTGTCCTCAGAAGCAGCATCTTCTATTCAGACTGGTGGCCATCGGGGAGAAAGCATGCAGCTGCCATTACATGGTCTACTGAAAGGAGTAAAAGCTAATCCTTGTGACAGGGTTATTTCAGAAGAGAACAGGAAGTTATCATCTGCAGTTGCCAACGAACTTCCCTTCATTGCTTCTGAATTCATTGCAGAGCTGCTGAAGATGCTGCAGCTACTGGAGGGTTCAGCCTGACTTCCCAGCTGGGTGTCAAACACACCCTGGGGTCTGCCTGGGTGGACACCCATCTGCCCCTGCTGCCAGCCTGAGGAGGGAGGCACAGTGGGAAGGTCTAACATGGAGGTCATTCAAGCCCCTCAAGAGGAAATCCTCAATGAGGGGTAAAAAAAAAGAAAGATGTGCTGATGCTTGCTTCATTAAGCATAGCCTAATTCTACAGATTAGATCAGTTCCACCAACCTAACTCACGACTTCCCCACTTAGGATTAACAAAGACAAGTTTCAGTGTGTGATAAGGAAGTAATGAACGTACAAGTTCTGCTGCCCTGCTCCATGGAAAACCACTGTGAGATATCATAGCTCTGTGGCTCAACCTTTGCAACATTTCCTACAGTCAATCATTCCCTGATCGTTGCACTGATTTTTTTTGCACTGTCGTATTAGTGAAAAAATGTTTAGCCGTCAGTAACAACAAAACAACATTCTAAGTACACTTAAAGGAATTTGATAGTGTAGTAAGTTGACACAATTGTCATTAGTATCTTGTTTAATATGTGCCGGAAGAAGTGCTTTATATTTAAAAAAGAGCTTTGACAATTCTACAATTTCAATTGGCAGATGCTTTTATCCAAAGTTGACATGCATCTGAGAGTAGACACAACACAAGTGAGGATCTAGTCAGGAGAAAACAACCTGGATAAGTGCCAAAAAACAAGTTCAAGTGTGATAATAGGACCTTGGTGTCTACAGGCAGCGCAGACATAATAGGACTTTTTTTTTCTTTTTTCTTTTTGCAGAATGTCAAGTGCAAAGGTGTTTAGTGAAGGGCTGGGTTTTTAGTCTCTTAAATACTGAGAGAGACTGCAGATTGAACAGAGTGTGGTAACTCATTCCACCACCGAGGAACCGTAGCGGAGAAGAGTCTAGCTGTCGACAGGCCCTGTTGTGGTGGTTGTATCAGGAGCCCTTCTTTGGCTGAGCGCAGAGAACAGGAGGGAGTATCGACCTGAATGAGAGAGTACAGGGTGAATGCTGTCCATTCAATTCAGATTTGTGCCCTTTGGATATGGGTCAATCCAGAATTGGAGGTTTTTCAGGCTTATACTTTTCTGAAAAGGGTTCTCTCTTTTGTAATTTTCTGATCCATGTTCATCAATAATCGGTAATAAACTAGGTTGATGCTAGCATCTGTACTAGAGGTACGGACCCGTACCCGTAGCATCTGTACTAGAGGTACGGACCCGTTAAGGTCACTGAAGAGCTGGCGCCGGTTAACGACTATTTGCTGCACATTACAGGCAGTTTATATGAATGACTTTGACAGCGAACATTGTATAATTTAACCAAAAATACACCGTCTCCTCTCACACTTTAGACATTGCAGTTTTTACGCTTTTAGACGCCATGTCTAAATTGTTTGAAGTCCAGTTCCTATTAATTAGTTTACCGCGTTCAGTGGTGAAAGCGGCTGACGAACTCCATTGCAAATGTTCCCATTTAATTTCAGACGCTAATTTACAAGATAAAGTTAAGGATGTCGAATATGAAACAAACACTGGTGAATGGTGAGGAGCAGCTCTTTAATTCGGCATGAATTAAAAAAAACACAAACTCGATTTACTGTGATATTGTGAGATTTGTTTGTGGTTATGTAACTTAGCCATTCAACAGAGTCCGCTAACATTAAAGTGACTGACGTGCAGTGTCTGTGTTGACAGACGTAGAAAATACGTCAGGGTTTTGTTTAGGTTGTTAATATGTAATAGTCTGTCGCTACTTTTGAAGGTAAAAAATACTTGTAGTTTGCTGGCTGTTAGTTCCGCCATTTGTTTTGTTTGCTGTTTGTGCTTTATTAGAACAGGGTCACGTGAATAAAAAGTTTTGCTATTTTTAATAGTAGTGCTGATTTCAACCCCCAAATCACTGTCCGTGAAAAAGTCAGATAATGATATTTATAAGACATTATGCATGATAGAAAAGAGAACAGCAGATGACTGACATGACAGGCTCCGCACGCAGATTCACCTCGAATCACGGAAGCGCCTTCATCACTCGGATTACCAAGCCGGCTCATTAATATTTATGTACATCGGATTACCAGCCAATCACAAAGCGCGTTCATCAGCCGGCTCATTAATATTCATGTACGTCTCATTAATATTCATGGTAAGGGAAAGTGCCGTATCCGTAGGCCACAGGCTACGGGTACGGGTCCGTATCTGTAGACACTACCAATAAACTATCAAAGGCTTGACTGTCTCAGCCTAAGCATCAATGGTACCATTTTTATTCCATGTCTTATTTGTTGTTTGTGAACCATACTCTAATCACAGTAACAGGGTTGTTAATCCATGTTAAAGTTAGCTTTTTCCTCAGGAGTAGAAGCTATAGCTATATTTAGCTAGCTGTTACTGCTGACCAAGAGGGCAAATTAACTGATGGAAAGTATTAAAAAGAACTTGTCTTAACCTGATAATGTAAGTGAGACATTAAATCAAGGCTGACAATGTTTTAAAGGAATGAAAAATAGAAGAGAGGACATAGCTTTGCTCTACTCATTCTTTAGGAAAACTGTTTGATGATGTTTTCCTAAAGAATTCCAGCGCATCATGTGATTCACTGTTTTATTCTGCTTCTACCAGCTAGAAAAGCTATGCTAACATGCTGTGGGACATTCTATGCATAATAATTATTATTTTAAATATTATGTTGAATAAAGAAATCTTACCACAGTTACAGGAGACATCAATAAAAAAAAAAAAAAAAAAAAAAAAAAAAACAATACCAAAAAAGGAGACATAAATTTCATTTTAACTGTTTTATTTGAGATTCAAGTTGGTCATCAAGCGGGTGGGACAAAAATGGCATTTTAGGGGGAGCGCCAGACTTATTTGGTATTTTAGAACATATTTTAAAACATTCCTTTCGCCTAGTGTTTTTTTTTTTTTTTTTACATTTGGTCTCAGTATAAGTACATGTACACAACAACTGCATATTTTGGACATGGATTATTTGAAATTTGATGTGTTGGACATAAAATATCCTCTAATTCTGGAATGAGGCATATCCTTTGCACATTTGTTGCAGCAAAGTCGAGTTCTTATTCACCTGTGGAGCAACCACAGAGAAATGTATCAACATGTTAAAGTTGGCTTGCTTTGCTTTCGGATTGTAAAAAAAAAAAAAAAAAAAAAAGATGCTTTTACCTTCATTTGAACTTTTCTGGTTGAGTCATCTTTCTTGTTCCTGTTTTTGTGGAAGATCTGCATTCAACTGATATTTACCTCCGCCAGGAGGTTATGTAATCACCGGAGATGCAACAGACACACACACACACACACACACACACACACACACACACACACACACACACACACACACACACACACACAGACGGACACACAGACGGACACACAGACAAACGGCATGGCGGAAGTATGCGCTCTCCGAGTGCTTTTCTAGTTTAGGTATGAATTACTTGTGTCACATTGTAGAATTCCACCAAAAGCATTCAATGTCCTGCAACTTTTCAAACAACTAACAATTCCTTCACCCTTCGTTATTATGTGCATTTCCCTCAGTTGGAAAATTAGTTGACACACTGACAAACATTGTTACACACAAAAATGATACGATGGATCTGTGCTATGCGGGCCTTCTTCTGTTTAAATCCTTAACAAGAGTTGGACTTTGTTTCTGGTGCGTCTGTCACAGGATTTCTTCTGCAGCTTCAATTGAAAATAATTTTGTTTGCGGTTACAGGTTTTTAAAAATTGCAGTGGGGAAAACGTGACCAAGTTGCAAACCGTATCCTGAAAGTTCTACCCCCATGTGGAGGGAATTTTCAGAAATTTAATTTAGACTGGTTTATCTGCTGGAAGGGCGGGTGGAGGTTGTGCGTTCCTCAGAAGGTTGATATTCTTGGGGGGTAAAGTTTCTGCAGTGAAATGTGCTGCTATGTAGACTGGAAACAGTAGCAGCAACATGAATGAATGACACATGATTTCGCAGTTTGATCCTTAGTTCCATTCTTTGTTGTTGTTGTTTTTTTTTTTCTTCTTCCCACTGACTACATTCATTGTGTTCATTCATTCCTTCACAATATAAAGGCTTTGGCAGCTTTTTCATAGTTCTCCTAGCAACCACAGCTGGTGCTATCACACAGTCCCACTGGAGAATTGACTGCATTCATATAAAAGCTAAATATATAACAGGTTGTCAAGAAAGACAGATGGACTTGGTGAGGACCAAACCACCAGATAGGAAACAGAGACGAGATGGAAGGTCAGCTGCTAAGTTGCTAAAGGTTGGACGAATGTACGAAGTTCAGACAAGTTTCCTCCGGCATAGGGCTGAGTTGATAATGACCAGATTTTGGTATGAGGATGAACATTTTCTTCAGATTTGGGGTTTTTCATCATTACGTTCCAACTTGTGGTCTCGCCTTGAAGATGGATGCACTGCTGGGAGTCCCACTGTTTCTTACCGCGTTGATTGGACTTTTACACGGCACCATGACTGCTCTGTGGCCCACTGGCATCCCAGAATGTCTCAAAACCCAAGCATACACACGCATTAAAATAAAAAGCACACACTTGCTTTTCACCATGCAGGCAAGCACAAAAGTATCCAAATGAGGGACATGGATTAAGGCATTCAAATCTGTCTGTGTTTGTGTGGATGTTGTGTTCATGCTGAGGATACAAAGTTTAGGAGGATGTGTGTCTGAGGTGGGTGTTTGTGTGGACATAAAGTGTGTGCACATGTGTATGTGAGGGACAGAAAACTAAAGAAGAAGAGTGGGAGAGCAGAGAAACTTTTAGTAGTTTTTTTTTTTCTTTCTCTTACAGATTTGAACATAAAATCTTGAGGGGAAGTTTGGAATTTTGATCAGTGATGTAATGGGGGGTAAACTCACCTAATCTTAGTTTAGCCACATTTTCTGGCTGATGTAAATGCTAATGATGTAAATTCAGTGTACAACATGTGAGGCAGTACAGCCCTGATGTAAGTTATATGAAACATCCTTTTAAAAACAAAAGCAGAAATGAAAATATAACGAATGTGGAGGATGGTTTTTAATTTTAGACATCGCTGGTTTGATTAAGCGGTGCAGGGTGGGAGAGGGGTTGGTGGGGGGTGGGGTGGGGGGGGGATAAAACAAACTCCAAGTCTGGAAGAAAAAAAAAATTCAAAAAGGACATGAGATGCAGTGGTGAGAAGGCGCAGCTATAGAAAAGCACACACACACACACACACACACACACACACACACACACACACACACACACACACACACACACACACACACACACACACACACACACACACACACAAGTAGATGCCTCTATTTTGCAATGGTGTGAAAATTATTACAACATTTTGCATTCTAAATAACAATATCAGCTTAACAGTTTGAATAAAAAAACTTTATCTATGGAGCTGAAAAATGTTGATGAATGTCAGAATACACACTGCCGCTTTAGAAACCTGCAGTCTAACCTGGTTTGATGCTGGTTCATTCCATTTAATATCAACCACAATTGCAAAATGGTTCCACTTCATCCCCTCAAAGTCAGTATGTACAGTGACTTTAGTAAATATAGAATAGAATAGAATAGAATAGAATAGAATAGAATAGCCACTTTTATTGTCAAACAGAACACACACTAGTTGGTGCACATTTGAATGAAATTTAGTTGCAAACACTTGCCATCAGACTGGTAATAAACAAAAACAGAAATGATTTGAATAGAGTGTAAAACAAATATATTAATTACAATATGCACATGTAAGACTTTATATATATATATATATATATATATATATATATATATATATATATATATAAAACTAAAGAAAAAAATGTCTGTAACATAAAGGAATAGAAACAAGCGTTGGTATCCTAGATGTTCAATACAAAAACCTTTCAAAAATTGGTCAAAGCAAGTTGTCGCATATGAAAGGTCTAAACTTCAACTATTTCTTTTAATTTGACTAGAAAGCTATTTAGACACTGATTTTTCATGGAATGACCTAGCTCTTCTTTGCTTAGAAAAGGCTTCCCACTAATATAATGCTACCTAATGAGCAACTCTGCTGGAAACTTGAATTCTAGTCATTGTTAACATGTGAACAATGCCTGCAGGTGGATTTAGTTCAGTGTCATCTAAACATTGAACCAATGGAAAGAAACTTAACTAGCTTTAGGAAATTCAAGTTCAAATGTGGCGTCAGACTTTTGGAGCTTGCTGTACATGTATTTGTTTGACTGCAACAAAATATTCAGCGTAGCATGAAATCCTAGCCCTCTAGCTAAATAAATCAAGTAAAAATCATGACGCTGAGTTGGCAATGACTTCCCTTCTGCACTTCTCAAACAGCACAAAGCATTTACTTCTGCCTCACTAGCTTTCACACACTCAAGTTTAAATAAAATCATGTGATCTAGCCTGATAAATTTGTCAGATGAGCACTGAGCACTTCCACATCTGTTCCAATTTTGTCAGTAGTTTTTTTACATCTTCTGCATGGTGGAGTTGCAGCATTTGTGTCATGTGTCTCTAAATTATTTCTGTCCCTCTCCAGTCCATTTCACTGCTTGCTGCTGGATCGGTTGCAGGCCCTCCTGGAGTTGGACAGGATGTGTGGTTTTTCAGTTTAACTGCAGGCTTTCAGCCAGTTCCTCCAGCTTCCACTCTCCGCTCTTTTCCTCCTTCCCTCCCCTCCAGCTGAAGCCTTTAGAGGTCTTGATACTCGAGAGTCTGACCCAAGTTGTCGGGACCTTCTAAAGGTTAGTCCACCAGGTCAGGACCA
This sequence comes from Acanthochromis polyacanthus, assembly GCF_021347895.1. Taxonomy (NCBI): domain Eukaryota; kingdom Metazoa; phylum Chordata; class Actinopteri; family Pomacentridae; genus Acanthochromis; species Acanthochromis polyacanthus. The sequence goes on from NC_067123.1 coordinate 17,460,357, forward strand.
CTAGTCAGAGGCTAACAATGGAGGTCCTGGAGAGGCAGAGGAAAAACATCTGAACCAGACCCTGCACCGAGGTGAGGACTGCTCTCTTCAGGTTGCAATTCCCTTTAACCTCAAACAAGTCTGGGATGAGACTCGGACAAAGCATTGTGTTCTACTTTCACTGCATGCATGATAGCTGGTAGAAAGGTGCCATCCATCCACCCATTTTATATTTTTTTAGTTCACTTTACCTGCCAAGTATGAGTGAGGAATGACTTAGTTTACTTACTTGTAAATAGGTTTTGTTGCTCCACACCGATACAAACATATATTTGCCTGTTATTATCCTAACTCCATAGTATTACAGCAATGAAGTGTATCCACCTCATAACCATTTGAAATTTTAGGTAAAATACTTCAGTAAAATACTTGTTCTGTTGTTCAGGGAAATATTTGCTAAGACATTCAGTAAAGTTAAATAAACCTATGCATCCTACCCTTAATTTGAGGTTGATTGTGTTTCTGATCAGGCTTCTGACAAGTTCTGACTAGTTGCAGCTTTACACTACATTATACTCACAGCCATATAGAGAGTGAAGGTAAACTCTCACTCTATGCTGGTTTTATCAAGTGAGGCATCAGCAGATTTAAGTTTAACATTAACCCTTAACATCTGACTAACAAAAGCATAGCTGCCAGTATGTCGGTGTTTTTCCTTTACTTTTCTCGACAATAGTTCATTCAGTCTATTTCACACTTGGTGGTGTACTGCAGGAGACCCACAGAGGAGATGTGTTTAGATGAGCGGTCCTCACATTTTGGCTACAAGTTGTTTTCTGCTACACTTCCACATCAGCATTGTCATTGGAATTCTGGCTGTTTATTCACCAAATTTGCGAGAAAAAAATTCTGTTAACATAACAAAGATCCATACGTAATTGGCATGTCTGTGAAGATTCTCAGTCATCCAGGTCATGGTAATTGTAGGAGCTTCAGTAAAAATCAACTTGTAAGTGTCTTTTGTCGAATCTAGAACCTACAATAGAAGTCCAGCTGATTTTTATTGAAGCCCCTATGACGTAATTGGCAAACTCATACTTCACAAACAGGCTAATAATGAAGAAGTCAGTAAAATGTACTGCGACAACTCAGACCTGACTCGAGTACTCAATGAATGTAAATGTAATGTAATATAATAATAATGTATGAAGTGTATTATAAGCAGCTTGTAGTTAAGAAGCATGTAAACCATGTTTCACAATGTTAGACACAACAATAGAATGTGGTCTTTGTTATATTATAGCTTCAGAACAGCTTTATCCAATATTTTTATGGCCTCTGCTCTTCATTGTGATGATTAAAACTGCTAACATCAAATCGGCTCTGTGTTGCGGGGAGTTTCACACCTTTATATATACACTATACATGTGATAGTTGCCCACAGACCGCCCTCCCTCCACCCCCTCCCACCTGTAGCGTTTTCATTTTGGCACCTTCTCCTCCATAACTATCTTGGCTCGTATCTCAGAGTGCTTTACCGAGCCCGACGCCTGCTCCCTCATTCACTAATTGCTAATCAGAGCTCACGGCCCTGCTGGTCCACAGTTAACCTCTAGGCACTTGGGAGATGCTCCTCCACCTCCTCTGCATATGGCCGTTGTGGATTTTGGGTGGCAGCCAGGGTGCCCTCTCGCGCCCGCCTGCTCTCCTGCCCTCCTGCCCACCCGCCAAACGTTGGCCTGGTTCTGAGGCACAAAGGCATTTGTATGCCAGTCGTGTTTCAGAGGGGCCGCCGGATCGTTAAGACTGTGGGAAAGAGGGCATTTCTGCACTCAAACAGCCCCGTTTTCACACATTCCTGAGGAGGGCATATTGAGCTCATTATCATAGCTAACTACAATGGCTCTTTGTGCGGGATACGGGACTTGGGACGGTGCCAGATTTCCTCGGGTGCATGTGCAGATGAACATGTGTGCATCTCTCCTCATAATTTTTGTGCGTAAACTGAAATATAATGGATAAATTCAATAATGCTTCATGTGAATTACAGAATGTATAATAAGCCTATTAAAAGACGCAGCTCCGTCCTCATCAGAAAAACAACTAAAGATTACATTCTATTTCATTCCTTTTAGCATTGAAAACTGTACTGTATGCTGTACACAACACAGATACATTTTCACCATAATAAGCAACCAGTATGTAGCATTACTGGTAAAACAACAGGCTTTTCTTTAACTGCATGAATTATCTGAAAATATACTCTAAGTTAGGTGGGGTTTAAAAGACTGATAGCACATTGAAAATCTAAAATCTGAAATAATCAGAATGTTTGATAATTTAAAATGTGACTGAAATAAAAAAAAAAGACAGATATTTCAGAATCTGTTCTATTTGAAGGTCCCCAGTCAAATTTCATATCGGATATCCATGAGTTGTATCCTTCCACTGAAGCAGCATTCAGATGACATTTGAGCAGAGCCTTGTTCAACTAAATCAACCCGCAGTCCTTGCTGAGCTGTTAAAAATATGTCTGTGCCTCAGGTTTCCCACAGAACATTGCTCATTAAATTGCATGATGATAGTGGGAAACACAGTGTTAAACCTGCTAGGGACATGAGCAAGCGAGCTTTATCAGTGTTAACTCATGGCCAGACTGAAGGTTTCTAAGGAGGCAGTGCTTGGAGGTCTACAATCTGGAAATGGGATCAGTGGTATCCAAAGCAGGATAGGGTAGACCAAATATGAGTGCATCATCAGAAGATCAATACATCAGGCTTTGTTGACTGAGAGATAGAAACTCAGTCATAGATACAGAGCTTCTTAGATAATACTCCAGTCAGCAGAAGTCCGTCAAAAGAAGGCCGTGGGTCATTCCTACTATTCGGTGCCATTTGAGTCCCCATGGCAGAGTATTGCATATTTTTGGTAAAAATGTCCTAATACTAATTTTCAAAAGCCTGGCTTATATGGTTAACAGTTCTCTACCATAATATACAATGATATGTATGCAGGAATATTTCAATTTTAAACAATTACCCTTATTTTTGGATAAGTAGGCCAAATTCCCATGTCCCAAATCATGTTTGCTCAATCAGAAATACATATAAAAGTAATAGTAATAAAATAAACCCAACACTTTTCACTATTGTTGCACAGCTTCGTTTATAATCTACCTCCCCAAATGTTATTTTTGTTATTTATACATTTTTACTGCTTAAAATATTCAAAATATGTTGTGTCCCTGAGTCAACTGTCCACCCTGTTACTTTGATACAAAGATCTCTGCACACGCCCCCCAATACATCATCTAGTCACATGATACAGGAAGTGGCTTACACTTTTGGAGGGAAAATCAAACTAATGGAAGTAAAGTAAGTACCTCTCTTTAAACAACCTTTTTTAAGTGTTTTAGAATGCTTGACTGACGTGGTAAAGCATAAGATGTCCACCCTGTTACCCTGTTTTATAGCAGAAAATTATATTTTTTGGTAATTTCAAAAATATGGTTAATAAATATGTTAAAAATCTTCCTTGGTTGTCACTAAGTGCTATCTTGTTTTTCATCACATTAGCAGTAAGGGACAGCTTTAGCATTAAATGTCCCCCCTGTTACCGTTTTGTAGAGTAACAGGGTGGACACACAGTAACAGGGTGGACATAACAGAGGTGGATAAACATCTTTCTTCAGCATATGTTGTCTTCTATTATTATTTTTGGTTATAAATTGATTATTTTATTTTTATTTTCAGTTATTGAATGAATTTCCTATTTTAAATTATTAAATGAATTTCTAATTGTTAATGAATTATATTGTTCAGTGAATTCGTATGTAAAGCTGATGCTAATGACGTTTTTGATGTTTTTCATACGACTAGTTAATGATATTTTTATTTACTTGTTGGAAGTATTTTTTAAAATAATTTTAATGTTCATGTAAAGGTTAAATAAATTTACTTTTTTAAATAAACTTTTGTTCACAAATATTAGGTCCATTCTGTGACGTCTTGTCCACCCTGTTACTCTTCTGTCCACCCTGTTACTCATCTGTCCACCCTGTTACCTTATTTTTTGATGAGAATTAGATAAACAGTCTGAAATATTTAGCATGTCTTTGTGTTTACTTGCAGTTTCTAATTAGTATAATGAAATCACTAAAAAAATAAAGGTAGATTCCATTGAAATTATCTTAAAATTGAAAAGAAATGTGTTCAAATTGTGTTGTGCCTTACAATAGAGCACATTTTTTGTACATATACTTCTTTGTTAATATTTCTCAAAATAGATATTTCAAGGGTAAATTAAGGGACATTTTAGCTCTTACTAAATGTAATTATTATAGCTAGAGTGGTTTGGAAACATAGTGTAATAGATGTGAGAATGTCCCGTAACAGGGTGGACATTTGCTGTCTGTCACATGCAAAGAATTTGGTAAAAATATTAGATTATTGATATCCTGAGCTGGACCAATATAGTTTTCTTATAGTTTGATAAGTAATCCTTCAGACACAAGACGAAAAAATTGGAAATTTTAACATTTTTTTAATAGATTAAACAAGGCCGAAATGGCACCGAATAGTAGGAATGACCCACGTCTAGTAGTGTCTCAGAGGATGAGGAGGTTCTCTAAACCACCTCTCCAGAGGCAAAACAAGGCCAAACACTTATTGTGGGCTCAGATACAGCAGTATTTCACAGTGGAGGAAGGAAGAAATCTCTACTTACTGATGAATCTTAGTGTGAGATAAATGGCAGTAACAGAGTGAGACCAACAGAAGAAAGAATGACACTGCAGTGGATTAAACCAACAATGAAACATGATGCTGGAAATATTTCAATCTGCTACCCTGGAGTTGGATACCTGCAGCAAATCGACCCTCCATTCTTCAGAGACATGCTCCACTCTCTGGTTTGCGTCTCTAAGAAGGATTCATCCTGTTGTACAATGAGCCCAAACACTCATCAAAGGTTTGACTTGAAGACCAAAGAAGGTGAAGGAGTGGTGAGAGTCATGGACTTTCCTCCACAGTAACCTGACCTCAACCCCACTGAACGCTTACAGAGAAAGAAAACTAAATGTTCCATCCATCCATCCATTATCTATACACTGCTTAATCCTCATTTTCCCAGCTGACTTTGGGTGAAGGCAGGGGACACACTGGACAGCTCACCAGTCTATCACATGACTACACATAGAGACAAACAATCACTCTCACATTCACACCTACAGACATTTTAGAATTATCGGTTAATCTGAGCATGCTTTTGGGCTGTGGAAGGAAGCCTGAGCACCCTGAGAAAACTCATACATGCACAGGGAGAGCATGTGAACTCGATGCAGAAAGATCCCAGAATGGTCGGGTCGTGAACCGCGGATCTTCTAGCTGCAAGACGCCCTAAATATTCCTGATATCGCAAATTGTTAAGCTGATGGAATATTGAAGCCTTTTCACTTGTGGTCCGTGAGTTTTGGACACCACTGTATATTCCACTTCAGTCTGCTCTTTTGCACTTTTTACTGCTACACATATGTGAATCAAAGCAGCAGCCTTGCAGCTGCATGTCCATGACCGACAGCTTTGTGGTCATCATTGCATATTTTAAATAAAGCCCTAAAAATGTTTAACACATGACATAGTACCATCTAAAGGCCTCTGAAGTTAATTTAAGTCATGTCTTAGGATGGTTGTTTATCGGGACTACTTTCAGCTGTGGATTAATCTACATTTGGTGCTACTGTGAGCATTTCTGCAAGACGACATACTGTATACTAGAAAATCAATAAACACGAGTGGTGCTCTTACATTGTCACAATACTGCTGCTTAATAGCCTAGCCGCGCTAGACAACCCACGGCAACGAATTTAATTCTCTGCCAGGGTGGGTCTAGTTACCCTCCATAAGGCTCGAGGCTGGATTCTCCTAAAACTGGCCGGGCCAATCACCATGAAGTGTAGAGTCCGAAGGCGGGCGTAACTAAGTGACGACAGAGGCGCGACGATTCTGACAGAAACAACCAGTGCACAATAAACAGTTATCTTTCAACTCGGCTTTGGCCACAGCCCTTAAAGATTTGAAGCTAAAATTCAACTTGAAAGATAAATGACGGACGGCACTGAAGTGTTTCATTGAGAAGAAAGACGTATTTGGACTTATGCCGACGGGATATGGCAAATCCTTAATATACCAGTTGGCTCTGCTGGTTGGGAAGCTAATGGGACTTAGCCACAATCCGCCGGCGCTCTACGAACTCCGTCAGCCTATTCGTTGCGCTGATTGGTTGTATACCTACCCAAATGCTGCAGAGTAATTTGATAGACAACCTTTTAGCCCGCCTCCCTCCCTGTCGGGCGGCCCTAGACCCTTGTGCCTTCAGAAACATGGGTCTAGCGCGGCTAGGCTAAGTGCTTAATCCACACGTTCAAATGAAGCACCAGCAGAACATGCAACACTGAAGTTTCTACTAACATAAGATGTGGCCTTGGTGCACGCACAATACCTGTCATGAGGTAAAACCATTGTTGGTTGTGACCTTTTCATGGAATTTGTCAATAACAACAAAAGTAGTGCATGAGAAGCTTTGAGCCGTGAGAGAAGCAAGAAGAGAAGCGTTGATCTTTTGTGGTCACAGAATCGTTAGCTCTGTCTGTGTCGGCAGCCCTGTTGCGACTACATGTGTAATGTGGCAGGTATGTTTGAGTCGATGAGTGTGCGCTGGAGAAGCTGTGATTATAGCGGGAGTGGGGGTGGGAGGTGTGTATTGTGTTACACAGGAACGCATTAGCAGCCAGCCACTCTCAAAGTGGTGCGCTTGTTTCCTACCAGGATGCTCCCAGCAGCCACGCTGATCGAAGCCAGCTTCAACAGCATTCCCCCAGCTTTAGTGCCCTCAACACACACACACACACACACACACAAACACACACATGCCGCAGTAAAACATTTTCTACAGCAAAAATGGCGACAGCAGCAGAATCAATTGGTATCTTCCCTCTCCGGGGGCGCCAGTGAAACAGAGCCGAATAGAAGAAGTTATTGAAACAAATGTAGAGCGAGACCATCGTGTTCCCACTCACACACTGAAAATAGAGACACCCCCCACCACCACCACACACACACACACACACACACACACACACACACACCCATTCCTGAACATATCACTCCATCGTCTGGACCCCTGTCTTTGACTCCCCCTCGCTGCATGTGGCCAAACAGAAAGGGAGGGCGATTCTTCCTCTGCCGGGAAAAAGGTTAAAAGGGGCTGTCTTTCATCAGCTCATCATCCTCAGCTCACCCTGCATAATTTATGGGCTAGTTACTGTAATCAAAAATTCTTCTTTATTTATTTATATTTTTGGTCGGGTTGGTGGGAGGTGCATGGTAGAGGCAGAGCTCTGCCGCACAAACAGTTTCCCGCGAGCCCGGGCCTTTTCATGTGAAATGAGATACTGCTGTGATGTCCCTCGGGGAGGAAGGCACACACACAACACATACACAAAGTTGTGGAGAAAAACTCTTGTGTACACATGCAGCACAATATCTCAAACTTCCCTCTACTGTGCTCATGAATGTTAATGAGGGCAGAATGCACAGACAGATTCAGCCGCTGTAAACCGAGCCAGCGCTGTGACGGCGCTGCTTTACAGGCTATTGTTGGCCAGACTAATTGATCATGAGGTCATGTCGTGTTTCTTGCCTACGTTATCGCTTAATAGCCACACAGTTGCATCATGGATCTCCTAGCAACTGCTTCTTTCACCATGTACGAGATGGCTGTGGGAAATTAATGGAAAAATATGGAGCAAAACATGTAATGAAATGTATCTCTGCTGTAAGAGAACCCATTGACTATGCAAGCAAAGGAAAGACAAAATAATTTGAGCCACTGAATTTATAGCGATGAAATTTCTTTTAAAAACCAAGCTCAAATAAAGAAAATAGATTTCTGAAGAAAAAAGTTTTGAAAGAGTTGCACCTGATGGCAGATGTTATTTTTTTTGTCAGCTTGCGAGTATTGACAGAAATAAAGCACTTCCTGTGGTTGTAGCAAGTAACTTGTATTCATGTGTGAGTGTGTGTGTGTGTGTGTGTCCTATAGCATTTTGTAAGAAGAAAACTGATTAATAAGGGTTGTATCTAGGGGCAAAGTTCATTTTTCCCATTAGCTAGTAAACGCTGGCAGCTACAGTAACTGTTACAAGTGACTCAAATTAAAAACTGTTTGATTTATGTTTCATTTTAATTAGTTGGTTATCCACACTCAATGAAAAATAGTGTGGCTCTTTTTTTAATCAGCATGCCACGTCTATCAGACCGATATCTCGATGCATTGCTCTGTTTATTGAGATTTACACAATAAATCTGCTGTGAAATGTGAACAGTACATTTCTGAAAAATGATGCCAAAGCTCTGATGGCAAACTGCAACAAAAGGAATGCTTTTTCTATTGAATGTATTTATTTGTTCTTATTATTATTATTGCTAAATTCTCTGACAAATAATAGATGTATTTCAGCACAGTGAACATATTGCAGGAGGTCAGTGCAGAACAATGACCAGAGAAAGATATATAAAAAAAAGAGATGGAATAAAAAATAAGGGGACTGGGGGCAGATTTGATCCACAGGTGTCACTGTTGTGGTCTGAGATGGAGTGAGATTGCCAAACCTTGGCAGCCCAGAGTCATGCTTAGTATTTGGACATTATTATTTAATTTACAATCCAATTCAATCTGTGTTAAACTGAACTTGAACTATTTGAATTCAGTTTTTTTGATTATTGGAGAGTTATCTCCGTTAGAATCTTAATTTGTGATCCAAATCCCCCCAAATTTTACATGGCTATAATAATAATGATTCAGTTAAAAATTTAAATGTGTTATTCATTCCTAGTTATTATCTTATATTTATGTCTCAGATTCCTTCTAGATGTAATACTCATCACATTCCCGTGACTAGATATTTAAAGCATCACAGTAGACAAAGCTGGATTGCCATCTGGGCCAAGTGCACAACTGCTGGGTGCCCCGGATCCTTATGGTTCTCAAAAGCCACCACAGTTTCATACACTTTCACTGGTTCTGGCAAATTGATTAGTTATAAATCCTATTTGCAGCACTAAAGCACAAACACAACTAAGGTACGTGGTGCATGACTGGCTAATTATCTGGCACTGTGTCATGTAGGTGCCCTGTCCATGGTGTGTGTGTGTGTGCTGTCAGTCAGATCTTAATCTGCAATGCAAACCTCTGGTCATTAGAGAGCAGGACAAGGACACCCTGTGTAATTCATTCTGTTTTTTCATTGAAGCTCTCAACTTTCTGGTATTCCTAAATCAGTTTGTCTGAACAATGTTCTGGTGTCAAACTATAAAAAAATGCTAAAAGGCATGACTTAAATGTTTTTATCTTCTAAACAGTGTGTCACTTCACTAGCAGCCCATAGGTTGTAGTGCTTACATTTAGTGTTTTTACCCAAAATGCACAGTGTATCTTCTAACTCTAACAAGCATGTTGCATACATTAGTTTTTTTTTTTCATTTAACTTCCACAGAAAATGTTTCCTGCTGCATGTTTTTTTTTATCATGATTTGCTTACATACCAGCTTCTAGTCATCTGCTCTCTTTCCTTTGAAGGTTTCTTGGCACATCAGCGTCACCACCCGCTCCTCAGTGGAACAGAATGAAACTGACTCCATGATGTGAACATGAACACAACATGAACTAAACACCCACTAATGAAAATGCATGAGCGTACTGTAAGTGAGACAGATCATTTCACTTGTAAGTGTCTATCATCCATAGAAACAGGACACATCTTGAATTCTGGAGTTGTCCTTTATTAACAAGGAAATTATAATTAACATTATTTGCTCAGCTTTCAGGCACCACAGTGCTGCAGTGGCTCCTGAGTTCCAACCTCGTCTCAGCGTCTTTCTGTGTGGAGTTTGCATTTTCTTCGTATACTCCAGGTTCCTCACACAATGTAAAAACGTGCTGAGGTTAATTGGTAACTGTAAATTGTTCATAGGTGTGAATGTGAGTGTGATTGTTTGTCTCTATGTGTAATCCTGTGATAAACTGGTGACCTGTCCAGGGTGTCCCCTACCTTCACCTTAAGTCAGCTGGGATAGACTCCAGCTCTCCGTGACCCTACAGAGGATAAAGCGGTGTATGGATGAATGGATGCTCATCCTTTGCCATAAAATACATTTAAATCAACTGTCATTTTTCTCTAAATTGCACAGATTGACAATGATTATAAAGGAAATGGAGAAAGCATTAGTTGCAATTGTTCCTGTTTTGTATATTCAAGGTTTCGTGATTTATTAGGTAAGTGAAACATAGTTCATAAAGTGGCATCAGTATCCATCAGTTTCCCAGTAAAACAAACAACTCCTAACTTGAATTCTTCATGACTTTGAGCTGTCGTGCATTACAGATCTACTTGGTAAAGGGCAAATGTTCTTTTAAGTGATGTTCCTGCTGCGTCTTGTTTGAATTGTAATCTTACCTGTAGCTTTCAGCTGCAGTGGAAATTCCTTACTTTTGTGTTTGAAACTGATCTGATGATCAACAAAGTGCATGCACTCCATGCTATGAAATATCAACTACTCAGGAAACGTATTTCTAACTCATTTCCATTGAGTGGACCTCTGAATTATGTGTCTCAGTGTGGCTTGTTTTTATATCAAATCAAAACTTTAAAATTGTGTCAGTCTTTCTACGAAACTGATGAAATACAAAACTTTCATTTATCTAACAAAAGCGGATTTTTTTTCAACCTGGTGCATTTCCTGTAAACTGTGGCTGTTGTTGTTCAAAGGATCAGAATCAGAATCAGAATCAGAATCACTTTATTCATCCCCCAAGGGAAATTCAGTTGTCAGGGTTCTTATCTGTATCATGCTAACTTTTCACTCTCTACATCCATTGTACAGATTCAAGGAAACAAGAATTAGCACAAACTGGCACGCAAACAGCAGATATCAGGATGAAAAGCTTGAGCACCATGCTGATTTCAAAAAAGCTAGACTTTTACATGAACCCTTGTAAAAGTTTGCGTTCATGTCAGACTGAAGGCAAACACAGAAATTAGGATTCAGCTGATTTTGACAAGAGACATAATGATCTTGCATCAGGTCAGCTGGTGTATTCTATTGTGAGGTAGAGTATAGCATCAGTGGTAGAAAGGTTGCAGCAAATGAGACATCCAGTGCAAAAAATGTCTTCTTATTTGTTACAACTGTTACTTGCTGTACGGAGAGCTGACACTGGGTCGAGGCGGTGATGGTCTTTTCTTGCAGTTGGTTTTGGGGAGGTGAAACACTACTGTCAGGACATGATGCTGCAGATTCGTTATCCACAGTTGGGGTCACACTGATCCATGGACACACGGAGATTTTCCAATTTTGCTATGCACATATTCCACTCTTTGCAGCAACAGTTTACCTAGGCAGTTGACAGCAGAGCAGTGAGTGCAGGAACACCAGCAATGTTCCTCGTCTTTTAAGATGTCTGGATGTCTTTCTGCCTCCATCTTCTGAGTCCTGTCTGTGGACAAAAAAATACGGCCAACTATCAAATAGATATAGAAATGATTTGCCACTTGAGTTCACAGTAGTTGCCCCACTATACACTGTTTGCATGCTGTTTTATGCATTTGCTGATTTGATTATTAGAAGACTCGTGTGCAGTTATGTTAGCACATGATTAACTGTGATTTTTCATGGAAAACATGAAATTGGGTGAATTTCATTCATTTTTTCTATATAATATAGGACCACAATGAAAAAAAGCGGAAAATCCAACCTTTAATTCAAGTGCATTTATTCAGTGGGGGGAAAAAAATCACACACTGAAAAATAATTCTTTTACATCAAATCATGTGTGCCACAATTATTAGCACCCCTGATATTAATACTTTGCACAACCCCCTATTGCCAACAAAACAGCACGTAATCTTGTCCTATATTACATTTTTCAACAATTTTCAGTGTGAGTATGCTTCTGCAATGAAAATTGAATAGATAGATAGATATTTGTTTTGTTTTTAATAAAATACAGATTAAAGGCAAGATTACCATTAGTTTGACTGGACAGTTAAGGTGCTAACATACCTTTAAATGCACATAAAAAGAATCTTTATACAGCAGAACCTTTTTTTTAGGAAATACAAAGCTCTAATTCTTACTGAAGAGCTATCTTGTGTCATCATGCTATATTCCTCTATATGTTGTCTTAGGACTCACACTGTCACTGCAGCTGTGTGATACTGGATTTCTTTGTGCTTAGAACTGTCATTTCTGTTCCTGTGATGTCCCCTGCAGAGCCACAGAAAGGCGGGAAATCTCTCTATCATTACAGCTGCAGCATGTTGCATGTGATTGAGCTGCATGAAAACACGCATGTGGGTCGGAATGTTTGTAGGCTGTGTTTACAGTGTGTGTATGTGTAGATGAAGCTGGCTAACGAGCGATGAACACACAGCCATCTCACAGTATTGGAATCTGAAACCGCAGCCTGAAAATACTGTCCTGACAGTCAGGGTAAAAAAGGAAGTAGTTGACCACAGAAACCTGCGATTTGACATGATTCAACCGCTGGTCATCCACCTCATCAAACCAGTCCATACCAGTGTTCTTGATAATGCAGCCTGCTTCCCACAAGCCTACCGGCAATCTGACCTGAGAAGCTGTGTGATGAGTCTTGAGTCTGGCCACACACATTCCTACCCAGCCACCAGACTCTCCACCCTGTGGGCTGAGGGCTCAAGCTCATTCCTGGACTCTTCCTCTGCACTTCTGGTAACTGCATGTGTTCACACTAAAGGATGCAAACGTTTTCTTAAATCTTGTGATTAAAAAAAAGAAAGAAATCACCTTATAGTCAAAGGATACAACAAGAGAGCAATGTGCTAATGCTTTATTTTAATAGACCTGAAATTCAAAACATTTGGAGCAAGAAAAGCCCTCGTATCATATCTGATGGGTAAGTCTTGATAAGTCTGCAGCGGTCAATTTCTAGTGGGATCACAATCATGTGATAGTCAGCAGGCAGGTGACACTGTGTTTACTTGTAGTCATAGTTACAATGATGTCTATCTTGAAATGATGCAGAAATATTTAACAAATTCATGGATCCAGACTATACACCGCATTACTGCCAAAAACTAACAAGGTGGTCCTTGGGTAATTTCTGACCTTCCCTGAAAATTTCATCCAAATCTGTTTGTCTGTTTTTGAGTAATGTTGCTAACAGACAGACAGACAGACAAACATACGGCGATTGTCACATAACTCTGCTCGGTTCCTTGGGGGAGTAAATATAAGAACAACAGCAACACAGCCAGATGAACCTGATAGGACTCTGTGTACAGCACCGGGCACTAGCCTGGACATACATCTTCATTCAAGAGTTTTCCTAGATTTTAGAATAGCACTGAACACACAATCTGTGCAACAATATGTATGAAACTATGTAGTGAACAAAAGGCAAAACAGTCTTGAAGGACTTCTCACATATGCTGAGCACTTCTTTGCTACTTTTTCTTCACTTTGTGTTCACATCCATCCCAAATGGGTTTAGTTCAGGTGATTGTGGAGGACAGGTTGTCTGATGCAGCACTCCTAGGACTCCAGAGCATTACTATTTTGCAACCAAATTTCTGTCAAGATATGCGCCGGACATTTAGCAAATGTGTCTCCATCGCCATTCTGCGTTACATTGCCAGTCATTGACAGTGCAGCTCCCACTGCTTCAACAAACTGTGCTGCTGTGCCCTGCACCCTGACTCACAGGTGTTTCTATCATTTGTGGCTAGCCCATAGGGTCGAGTCAACACAGTTAAGTGTTTTATTTTAGCTCCATTATGTTTTGAGTACAAGTTGAACACTTAGTGACATGTAATATACTACATTAGCTGGTCCATTTTGCTTTGTGAAAGACAACAGTGAATTATAAAATGTCTTTTTGGATGTTTTAATGTCCTTCATGCACTTTATTGTTGTAATTACATTCTACAAGGGCACTTTTATTTGTTAACTTGCGGTGCTTTGGCTGTTTCCTACCGTCACACAGTATTATCCAAGCTCATTAGATATTCCAGTTGTAAACAGTGGGAGTGCCGAAACCACATGTGAGCACAATCATGTGGTCCCTGTGGGCTTAAGAAGGGTTCAGTGGATTCTTTCATTTGGGAGAGGTCGGCCAGTAGCCCCCCACCCCCACTCCCAAGTAATTATGAATGCACTGTAGACTAGTCAGTGATAAACCCACCACTAGTCCTTGCTGCAGCTCCACTCCAACTGTGCACATTCTCAGCTTCTTTGTTATTTTCTCCTGTGGGAGAGAAGCTGGAGTGAGCAGCTTATTATATGCATCTTCTTTATCATATGTTATTTAAGAGATCTGTGAGTCACAGCATCCTCTTCATAAGGAGCCCACCAGTTACATTTATTATTATTGTGGCACCAACAGGTGTTGTGAAACATTTAGGGTGCAACTGAAGTATTTGCTGGGTCATGTAAAGGAAGAAGTCTAACCCTAATACAAGAAGTTAGTCTGGATTCCATCATTCCGCCTGTTGGTCAAACAGAAAACTTCAGGTGGTCCCTGAAGTTCTAAGTTCCACCATGAAGGCCTGGTTCATATTGTCTTCACTAGGAAGCACTGATTTGGGCAGGTAACTCTGATAAACTTCTCCTCTGCAGCAGAAGGAACTTTTCTTCTTTTCTAGTGTAGTCCTCATTAAAACAGTGTTTAATTTCAAAATTCAAAGTTTCAAAATTCCTGAAATTCAACAGACTGACTGACCTTAATGCCCTAAAGAAATGATGGACTGTGTTTTCTCTTTGCTCAGCTGAGTGGTACATAGCATAATATGGATTCCTATAATAGTTGAATAGGACTGTTTGCTGTTACACAACCTTAGCACAACAAAACTGATGCCCTCAAACACACTTAGAAGGTAAGAAATTCCATCAATTAGCATTTCACAAAGCTCATCTATGCCAGGTGAGGACCTCATAGGATGACCAATAATGTGCATGAGGATCCATGAAGCTGGATGGTTGGATAGAAGAAAAAAAATTCCTACTCCCAACAAAATCAGTAACAATGCTATTACATTAATGAACAAATGAAGAGTACTCCTATTATTTCTATTATCAAAATTATTACTGAGAATTAAAATGTAGGTTGTTTTTATTTTAAACAGAAAATCAATTAGTTGTTCGGCTTTAAAACATAACTTCATCTGCTTCCTTAAAACTCAACCTTACAAACTGAAAGGCTTGACATTTACATTTTCTCAGTTAGAAGCAGTTCTCCATCTAACATGCAGAACTTACAGTAGTGGTTTCCCCTGCTTAAGACACTTTGTATCAATTGGCTCAAAGACAACATGTGAGGTGGCAGCTAACATGGATTGAAGGTAAAACCAATACAAAAGTACCTCTCCGTCCATCCATCATTTATACACTGCTTAGTCCTCATTAGGGTCACGGGGGGGGGGGTGTCCATGTTTTTGGACAGTGGGAGGAAGCCAGAGTACCTGGAGAAAACCAACGCATGCACAGGGAGAACATGCAAACTCCATGTAGAAAGATCCCAGGAAGGCCGGGACGCGAACCAGGGATCTTCTAGCTGCAAGACGACAGTGCTAACCACCAACCACTGTGCAGCTGCAAAAGTACCTAAAAGTGTGATTTCACTGTATTCTTAAAATCCCTGAAACCCTCCATAGAAATCAGTAAGTCTGTATGATCTCAATGGCTAAACTTACTGAAATTTACTGATTTGTTGTCACTCCAAACAGAGACGATGATGCTGACTTCCCTGTTCCTGGTGTTTCTTCTGTTTCTCCGTCTCTCTCTGCATCTCATGTTTGTCCTCATTTGTCCTCTCTGTGTGTGGGTGTGGCAAACCGTTCCTCGGAATCACGTACCATACCTGAGAATCATTTGCTGCTTTACTTGTTCTGCCTGCTTCTGTGGTAGTATTGTCAGCCAAAAAGCTCCTAATAGCATCTCCCAGTTCTAACCTGCAGCTTTATGCCTTAGGTCCCAGCCATCTCCATTTTTTTCCTCTCAAGCTCACTCTTTGCCAAGTCTCAGGCTGAGGCTCATCCAGTGTGACAGCATTTCCAGCCATTCGCCAAGCCACACAGCACACACACAGTCACCAGCCTTCAGACTCCGCACACTTCAAGATTCCCATGCCAGTCATTCACCTACAACAGTCTCCTGTATATGGATTCCCTCCACTGGTTTTCTCTCGTCTTCACGAAGAATGTTTTTGTGTCTTATAAATGTGCAATCCACTCTGTGTTCCGAGTTTGGGCCCAGAAAAGACCTGAAACATAACACTGGCAAAAACTCACTGTTACTCATTATGTCCATCTTTGTATACAGTCTACAGACTTCAGGATTATCCTTGACCACAATCCAAATAGTTTCAATTATTTAAAGAAACAGCAAGTAAGACTTAATTAACAAGCATTAAAGGGACACAACAACAACATTTTCTTCAAACTAAAATACCAAACGGTCTCTGGAGAGTTCAGGAAAAAAATGCATGTTGCTAATTTCCTTATGATGTTTTAAGAAACCACAAAAAACAGCCAGCTTAGCAAGTCTATCTTTAAGAGTTGATTTCACTGTACAATTAAATTGCAATGGTAAATGTATGCAATGCATATTTAGAGAATCATAATTGCAATTGGCAATTAGTTGTTTTTTTTTTGCCGTAGTGAGGAAACATTGTTCATTAATGTATTTGACAGATGATAAACTTGTTGAAGCTGATAGTATTGCTCGGCTTCATTAAATCACTTCTATAGACTTGCTTTTATGTGAAGTTTACTTTTAGATTTAATTAGTTTTCATGTTTAATTTCAGCTGCCTAGTTCTTTGGTGTGATGTCATCTTTAATTCTTTAATTTACACATTTTTAATTTTTATTTTCGAACTTTTAACCTTCGATCTTGTTCTTTCTTATTTCTTATTTGTTTTAATTGACTGCTTTGACTTGTCTCCTGATGTCTTGCTTGATTTTCTGTGTTGCATGTTTTAACTGTCAAAGCACCAAGGCTGTTCTTAAAGGTGCTATGTAGATAAAGTTAACATTACTCCACCAAAGGAAGGCGGCAGAGTTATGTGACAATTGGCGTACGTTTGTCTGTCTGTCTGTCTGTCTGTCTGCAACATTATTCAAAAACGGACAGACGGATTTAGATGAAATTTTCAGGGACGGTCAGAAATGACACAAGGACCAAGTGATTAGATTTTGGCAGTGATGCCGGTTATAGTCTGGATCCACAGATTTCTGTATCATTGCGAGATAGCGGCACAGTGTCAATGTAACTATGGCAACAAGTGAACACTACGTCAGCTGCCTGTTGACGATCACATGATTGTGATCCTACTACAAATGGATCGTTGAGGATGTATCAGGACATATCCATCGGAAATGATACAAGGAACAACTGTTTAAATTGGGGGGGGTCTGAATGCCATCAGTTCCCGCCGCACGCTACATATTTCAGTCATGCGATTCATTATCCATCCATAACGTACACATGCATAACACATGTCTGTGGTCAGAGCAAGGGAATTTTGTTCGTGGGTACATCTGTATTAATTGGCTACATGCTATGGTCCTGTGATTTCTGTCACAAAATGTTTAAAGATTTCAGCCATCGGAAATGATGCAACGACTGAGCACCCTTGGAGAATGTATTTCACTCTTTGACTGCTTTTCTTGTATTATTACTCTGCTAAGGAACACGGTGGAGTTATGTAGTGTTTGGAGTGCGTAAAAATAACTCAAAAATGGAATAACGGATTTGGATGAAATTTTCAGGGATGGTAAGAAATGACACAAGGACCACCTCATTAGATTTTGGCAGTTATAGTCTGAATCCACTGATTTGTTAAAGATTTATCTTTGCAAAATAGTGGCACAGCGTCACTGCAACTGACAGCAAGTGAACACTACGTCAGCTGCCTGCTGACGATCACATGAGTACGATCATACTACAAATTGACCACTGAGAACTTAACGGGACTTATTCGTCGGAAATGATGCAACAACTGAGCAGCCTTGGCGGTGTACTACGCTCTCTGAGTGCTTTTCTTGTTGATATTATATCAGTCATATATTCATATTCAGTGCATTTCTTTGATAAAATAGAAAATTTTGGAGAATGATATCTACTTGTCTTAACTATTTTATTCTTCAGCTTTTAATAACCTTTTTCCAACACTTGCTTAAATTTGGGAGGGTTCTAGTCTGGTTTAATGCTGGAAAGCTCCACAGAGACTTGAAACACAAAGTGTTTGCTTAAATTTGACCAAAACCACCATCTTTCCTTAATTTTAACTACAAACTATTGACCTTATTGTCTCTGGTGTGAAGGCTCTTCACACCCACCATTCCCTGCAACCACCTCCTGCTGACTTTATTGCCCTTCATAAAATGCTCCATTCTAAAAGATCTTTGCCTCTAGAAGTATTATTCTCACATATTATGTTGCATTTAAATCAAGCTGTAAAAACACAGAAAAGTAATTACCATCAGACAAGGTCACAACTCCTCTAAAGAGCTCAGGCAGGAAGTCATGTTTGTAACTCTACAATTGTCTGAAAATCAAAAACTAGATATTTTAGGTTGAATTAACTTAAAATGAATAGAATTTACAATAAACAAATTTATGAAAAGCAAATGAGAAAATATCCATTGATTCCACTACATTCCTGTGATGTTTCACAGAGTCGAAATCATGGAAGGTTGGGAAAAAAAACAAGTGAAAACAAACATGTTCATATTTGCCTGTGGCTTTTTTTCATACTGTGCAGCCCTCCTGACCTCTTCCAGGTTCCCCTGTCCGACTTATTAATGATTTAGTTGACCAAAAGCCAAAGCTAAAGTGGATAATACCCCTGTGGAGGAGTATTTCTTCAACTGTGATGCTAACTTTTTTGCTTGTCCTCCTGAAAACAGGTGCCATCAGCAATGAATGGTAGAAACTTCAGAGAGAAGAGAGACTGAAGGGAGATAAAGAGAGCGAAGGGGCCTTTGAGTAACAGCTCATCTTTTATTTGGCAACACTTCAAATGTAGCCCGTTTACCACGTCTAGACGAGACAGCTTTCAAAGCTAGGGTAGGGTACTGTTTTTTTTTACCCGAGTATATAAAAGCTATTTACTGTAACAGCAGAAGACAGACATCTCTTTTAGTTTTCCTACCACAGACGCTCTGCTTCTCCTCTACGTTGCAGATGAGTTTGTCAGATGCCTCCGTCCACCTCTCTTTCTCTCAGTATAACCCTCCTCCTCTCTCTTCCAGCAGTCTGTTTGAAGCTGTGAAAGAAGTGAGACAATCTGATCCCGTTTGATGGATAATTTGAAAAACTCGGCATGCGAGATCAGGGCTGAGGCGATGTTCGCTTTCTGGAGGCTGAGCTTCACAAAGCAGGTTTTTGGTTTTTTTGCTGCCCTTTAAATTCGACAGTCAGCGTGTTGAGACCGTTCATGTACTCGAACTACAGCCACTGTAGTGCCAATACAAGCTTTTCATGTGGCTCTTGATGCTATTGTGCTTTTGACAACCCTGATATTAAAAGATGCAGTGTGAGGAGAAGACTTTTTTACTTCAGAAATTGTGACTTTACATCAGGTGTATCTGAACAGACACCCTAGCTCCCCCTTGTTTTCCTGTTTGACTATTGCCATACAGACATTCCAGTAAAAGTCCATGCATCCATTTGCTGTGGCTGTGTATTTCCATGGAAGGTGGCAGGGGGCTGGTGCCTATTCCAGCTGGCATAGGTTGTAAAAGAGAAGTTGTCAGTCCACCACAGAGCTTCCAGTAAAAATATAAGTCAAAATAATTTCAGTGTCTCTTTATAGTAACAAATGTATCTCTTATCTTACAACAACATTCCACTTTGTCTAATTTTTTTCACAAAACCAACACTTCTTATTGCAACTAATTACGAGTTAATATATCTTTAGCGGCTGCACAGTGGTTAGCACTTTGGCCTCCTCACTTTGCTTCCCCGCCTTCCTAGGATCTTTCTCCATGGAGTTTGCATGTGCTCCCTGTACATGCATGGGTTTTCACTAGGTTTTCTGGCTTCCTCCCACACTCCAAAAACATGATGACGTCAATTAGTAACACTAAATCGTCTATAGGTGTGAATGTGAGTGTGACTGTTTGTCTCTGTATGTATCCCTGTGATAAACTAGTGGCCTGTCCAGGGTGTCCCCTGCCTTCGCCCTAAGTCAGCTGGGATAGACTCCAGCCTCCCATGACCCTAAAGAAGATTCAGCGATGTATAGATAATGGATGTCTGGGGAACGATGGATGGATGGATATATTTTAGCAAGACAGTTCCATATTACTCCATCATTATCTAAAGAGACACTGATCATTGGATGATCATCTAAAATAAAAAATGTATATATAACATGATGATCTATGCATTGTAGGGGCGGCATGGCTCAGTGGGTAGAGTGGCTGTCTTGTAACTAGAAGGTTGCCGGTTTGATCCTCGGCCCTTTGTGCTCATGTCGAGGTGTCCTTGAGCAAGACACCTAACCCCTAATTGCTCCTGGTGGGTCGTGGTTAGCGCCTTGCATGGCAGCTTCTGCCATCAGTGTGTGAATGGGTGAATGTGACATATCATGTAAAGCGCTTTGGATAAAAGCACTATATAAATACAACCACTTACCATTTATTCTGAGGGTTAGGTTTTCTCTGAGTACCTGTGCATTATCATTGTGATCACTGATCAGATTTACCAAATGTAAGATTTTTTTTCATTGATTAGATGTTACAATCTGCAGTGGTGAAAATGATGTTTAATTGGCTGCTGGAAAATAAAGCCAATGAAGTGGGAAAAAAAATGCAATTCCTCAAATGTCTACCTGAGACATGAGTCCACCCACACAGATCTCAATTTTAATTATATACATATGATGATGTCACATAGATTTAATCCATCTTTATATCAGTTACTACAAAAAAATGTTCCTTTATAACTAAACTGTATTCTGATTTATGAGTGTAAGTAAAATTCATCATATTTTTGAACGAACATATTTTCTTACCTGTAACATAGTCCAATCTGAATTTACAAAATACCAGAGCATTTCAACATTTCCACATTTCACTCCTCTAATGTCATCAGATAGAAAAAATAACTAAATCAATGCAGAGGAGCCAGAGGTAACATTCTTCTGCTTTTTAAACACTGTCCACTTTACAGTGCAATTCATTATTATGTTATGCTAGTAATGGCTAACGTAGCCTGCAGCAGACTACAGAGGTCTGGTAACCTCACGTCTTCCTTACTTCACGCCCTCGGATTTCTTTTTCTTTTTCGAACCTGTGGCCGCAGCTCTCTGTGGAAGCACAAAGGGCTTCATACAGCTAATAAATCATTTACTGTAGGGGTAAATAGAGTCTGACATTTAAAATTGAATAAAGCAAGAGTAATACTCAAGTGGAAACAGCTATGTACAAATAATTAAATAAATACAATAAATACATTTATAAATAAACCTATTAAAGGTATTTTTTTAAATTCTGCTTTTTAAAAGCTTCTTTGCTTAGAATTTAGAAAAAAATCCAACTGCAGCACCCTCTGGAGGTAGCATGTATAAAGACAGGCAGGCAGTGATGTTACACCCCAACATGGACCACAAGACACTCATTTCAAATGTTCACCCTCTGGACTTGTTAGATCTTTGAGGATTTTACATAAAGATACACAGTCAGTATGTCAAATATGCAACAGCTCTGGATGACTGGAAACCTCAAGTTGCATTGGGGGTAATGTAGGTGCAGATTTTCACTCAAAACCAAGATTCATGGATCTGCAGCAGCAACTGTCACCTATTTATTAATTTATGTCCACCAAGAGGGTGACATTGCTGAATCAGTGGAGAAAAGGCTCAATTGCAGATAGTGAAGTATTGCCACACTGAGTGGTTGAGTGGAGCTATGTCTCCAAGCCGCAGGGTGTCCTTCTCCGCCTTGCCGGTGGGATCCAGGGCTTCTCTGATGACGGGGTGCGACTGTGGCTTTCTGGGGAGTGTCTGGAATGGGTGCCATCTCTCTGCGGTGCTCCACAGTGGCCTGATGACGGGAAGAGAGGGGACAAGTCACCGCTTCGAGCCGGCCATTGCTTGACACGGGAGGACGAGGAGGAGGATGGGAGGTGGGTGAAGACAGAGGGTGCATGGGAATGGCTCATTCTCTCCTCCACCGCCCAGCAGCTCTGGCATATCCCCAACGTTATGGCGGTAATTGATTCTCTCTGTGCCATTAGTCTCTGAGACAAAGATGCGCCAATGAGAGGGGGTGCTGTCACTTAGAGGCTGGCATGGCGCCCAGCCACACACTTTCACCAACACACAAATAGATACATGCAAAGATATATTCATTTTACTGGCACACACACACTTAGTTTTTCACACAGATGCAAAGTAGCATTTGTATAATGTCAGCTGTCAAGGTCTGTCGAAGCAAGAGCATTGCTCATTTGCAAATAAGCCAAACATCAACAGTATACAGCGCAAACATGGTTAATGCAGGAGTCTACACACAGAAGAATCAAAGGGAATACAAATGGCTGGTGATCAGATTTGACATTCTCCTCTTATACATGACATTATTCTGTTTGTGCTGTGTTTGTGAGGTTATTGTGGTCACAGTAGAACAGCATTCCTCTAAGAGATGCAAGCACACACAAACACACACACACGCACACACACACACTCAAATATAAAAAGAGAACTCCCCAGACAAAGAGCAGGGCATGTCTTTATCTCATTAAAGTTAACGAGAGGCTGCTGTCTTCTGCCTGCAGACCAGGAGTAATCTGATCCAGAAGCCCTTGCTGTGGGCATCAGGCCTCAGAGCCGTCACTCCCAGCACCGTGCTGCTCGTCATCGTCATAACACTCATCGCCAAGACCGTAACTGCTGTCGTTGCTGGCACCTTAACACTCATCGCAGTCATAACTGTGATTCTATGGTCATTTCAGAAATCTCCACCGTCGGCACGTCACCATATCGTCTTTAATGTCGGCACATGAATGCCAAACATTGTACACCGTCACCATGGCAATTGTCTTTTGTCATCCTCCGCGATGCTGTTTCTCATCACCATGGCCACGGCAGCAGCACCTTCTTCACACTGAGGAAAAGAGGCAGAACAAAAGAAGGTAGAACCTAGTACACACACACACACATGTTTGCACGCGTATACACATACGTGCACACACACACAGGCAAAGCATGAACTGAATGCCAATTAACCAAATGAAGGATAAACTGGTGGAGACAATAGCCTCTCAAAGTCAGTTACGAGCTAATTAAAGAACATATAGCATACAATCTGAGATCACTCAGATCAGTGTGCCCCCAGGCGCTGGGAGCTGCTGGATAAGCGTTCTTCCACATCTCCAAAGTAAGCTCTCCATATATGCAAAAGCAGGGCTATAAAGTGGTGGCACCCTTCCATCACTCCAGTAGAGTCAAACCATCTCTGGCTGACTTTATTCCTCTCGCCTCTCAAGGCCTGCTACAACTTGGATGCTCATTTGGAGTCTGTAATTAATTGGAGCCTCTATTTTTTTTCATCTATTTTTGTTTGGCTGTTGACCGACGTGTGGTCCTCTCACGCGCTCATCTTCAGGTCGACGTGGCTCCCTAATTAAGACTCCAGAGGACGGCTAATTGCTGTTGCGTGCCTCTCGGCGGAGCAAGGGAGCCTTCTCCCGGCGCTGCCCGGAAAGAGCGCCCGAGCGCCGAATTAAAGGGGCTTATGTAAGCTTGCGGTGAAACTATTAAACACCAACCAACTTTTCCTTGTGAGGAGCTGCCACTTGATTTAATGGGCCTCATTAAAAGTGCACATCACAGAGATCCAAACCGCTCTCTCCAGCTTCACACGACAATGGGATAATGGTTCCTCCTCCATGCTGTCAAAGCCTAATCCTAAATATTGAGCAGTGCTATTGCTTCTGCAGAGCGATCCAAAATGGGCTGCAGCATTCTTAAAAGGAAGGATTCACATCATTTGTCTTTTTTTGACAAGGGGCAGAGAGGAGGAATAGATGGCGCCGAGCAGCTCGGTGTTGTTTATTAGGAGAGGTAAAAGGAGAAATCTCGAGCCGAGTGAAAATAGATCTGAAATATTGGTTGTATTGCACTCCTTAAAATTTAGAATAAGCTTTGTCTGACACGGTGAGATCAGATACATGTTGGAATTGTTTATATGGAGACTGGCGTGGTGGGGATCTGATAAAATATCATCTAGCAAATACACGAGTCCAGTTTAATCCACCTACACTATATTCTTGAAAATCAGTCATAAAAGGAGCAGGAGTTTGGAGGGCATTGTGTTTAAGAAAAGTTTGGCCATGTGTTCATTTTTAAGTGTTTCTCTTCTTGTAAATGTTACAATTCTTCAATGACATTTTGATGATGCAGACAGTGTATTTACATTGCCTATAATATACCCACAACAGCTAGCTCTACAACCAAAAGCATCAGTAGGCTACTCTTCCGTAGCAATACAAATACTGGTAGACTGGCTTGGTAGCGGTAATGCTAACGCAGCTACTCTGTTGCTCATAGCATATAGTGGCCCCACAAGACATCAAATTTTAAATTCAATTAATCAGATACAGAAGCCTACAACATACCTTTAAAGCTACGTCAGTCATTTTCATCTTGACTGTTCGAGTGTGTCTTTTAGCCTGGTCTTTCAGTATTATCACTGCAACTTTCTAATTTCTTTTACATTTAGTCTTATAACCCTCATTTTAATGGAAAGAAGCAGTTGCTTGAAAATATTTTAAACTAAAGGCTGTATTTTGACCCAAACGAAAACCCCATTATGAACCTAACAAAGTAGTGTTAATACCTAAACTTAATCAAACATCGACTGATAAAAAACAAAAAAAAACATGTGAAAGAGGAAGTCAAAACAAGACTGAAGTTAAGATGTAACCTTTAAGAATGATCAGAGACAAGACTCAAACTCGCATCTTTAAGGTGAAAGCCCCCTGACTTACACCTCCTCCATCTCCTTCAAATGCACACTTTTGCTTCTCTTTGTAAGTAAAGCATTTCTGCACAGCCAATAAATAAGCTGAAAATGGAGTTCCATTGAATTGGGTGAGTAGTTAGCTACTGGCCCGCGTGATGCTGACAACAGACCATTTAATGGAGCTAACATCTGTTTGTTTAACTAAACAGGCATTTGCTTAAAACACTTGGGTTTACATGTTGCTCCACTGCACATACTGCACAGTGCAGCTTTAAGGTGAATTTGTGTAGCTTTTAAGAATGCATGAAACATAATGTTACAGTATAACAGAGAAGAGAAGCTAACGGACTCTGACAGGCATACAGCTGTTTCTATAACATTTGCCAATATTAACTAACACTGTCACTTTGAGATACTGGTCATAAAAGACCAAGTGAGGTCATAGTATCAAAATGTGTGAGAGTATTAAACTGAGTTATGAATCCACATTTTCAGGCTGCATACTGGCTCGGTGGTTAGTACTGTCGTTTTGCAGCTATAAGATCCCCAATTTGTGTCTTTTTGCATGGAGTTTGCATGTTCTCCCTGTGCATGCGTGGGTTTTCTCCAGGTACTCTGGCTTCCTCCCACAATCCAAAAACATGCAGAGGTTATCTGATAATTCTGAATCGTTCATAGGTGTGGATGCCAGTGTGGCCGTTTGTATATGTGATCGACTGGTGACCTGTCCAGGGTGTCCGCTGTCCCCTTCCCTCCCCTAAGTGAGCTGGGATAGGCTCCAGCCGGCCCATAACTCTCATGAGGATTAAGTGCTGTATAGATAACAGATGGATCCACATTTTCACATAGTTTCACCTCATGAGAAAAAAAAATCTATTTGATATGAGGTATAAAGTAAAGCAACTAAAATGTACATGGACATAATTTGATCTCTGACCTTCTCGCTTTGAAAGGTCCTTCATACATGTTGTCTGTAAAAACCCCACAGAATACATGAGGGGTTGGCTACAGTTTCAGTAAGAGAGAAAGGGAGGAAACACAGCAGCAACAATTACTTAAGAGCCATAATTAAGGCGTGAGCACCGCAAAGACCACCACCACAATGGGTGCTTCAGTAGATACCCTTGAAACATTCCTTCACTTCAAACACATAACTTGTGCTTCTCATAGAAAAAAAATCTCTAAAAGAAGAAAGAGATGGTGGGAAAAAAACAAAAACAAATCAGGAAGAAGCTGGAAATGAGTGCAATTCATGCATAACTTCAAACACTCCATCTTCAAAGTTGCATAACATTAAAAACCAAGCTCACTCCGAGTTCTCAACATCAAAAACCAGCCAGCATCGAGGGGACATTGCCGAGCCTGCTGAGCCATGCCCTCACTCTGAGGCACAGCGTGCACCCACCCTCCTCTTCATCTTCATCCTTTGTCATCCCTTGCTATCTTCCTTAGGGTATTTGTTACCGCAGAGCAATGCAGCATTGTGGGTAAGAGGAGGGCCAGGTGGTAACACACATAATGACCCAAGAGCGAGTCGTCAGAACACAGAAATCCTCCGAATTGTTTCCACAGGAATGCTTCTTAGACCGCATGCATATATTTTTCTGTTTGTGTGAAAGAACCTATAATGACAAAGATGGAGGCCGTACTGTGCTGGGCCAAGATTTTTTTTGTCTGATATACTGTCCTTCATCAACACCTCCAAACTGTTACTTAACAATTTCCTGAAGGAACCTTTAGTTCTAAAGTTCCTGGACATGAGTTCCTGAATTTTTCTTTGATGATATAACATCATTCTAAGCAGTGATAATGACAGTCGGAGACATCTGAAGTCATGGCAACTGCTTTGGTGGATAAAATGTTGAGAAAACTATGAAGTTTGAGGAGAATGAGAGCTCCATGCGAGATTTTTGAACTAAATGAACTAGAACTTAGGCCTCAAGCTGCTCTGACTTGTCGTTGTTAAGGTTTTAAACAGAAAATCTCCTCCATGTTGCACTTGCAGTAGTTCTGACAATAATTGGATATCTGCAATGTCATTTCACAGAGTAAAAACTCTAATTGAAGATATCTGTGATACATTTTGATGAGGCAGAATTTCAAATAACTACCACACAACTGTGACTTCTTCAAACTTTATTGAAAACTTCTAAAAAAGGCAATGCACGTCTTGAAATGTGGTAAGTTAAAGATATCTTTAATTATAAATAAGTGCTAGTCAGAGTTAATCTCTGCAGTTCTTAAAATCCTTCAGACTGACTGAACTTTAAGTCTTGAAGTAATGCTGGACTATTGTTTCTCTTGCCATATCATTCGACACTACCTCAACACGACACAAGTCAAGCTCTCGAACACATTTAAAAGGCAAGGATATCCATTTGTTAACTTTTGACAAGTTAACTGGAAGCAACTACAAGTGGCAAGCTCATGAAACTGTTTACCACTCGTGTGCGAAGGCATGGTGACAGTTTTGAAATCTTTAGTTTTGTTCTGCACCATAGAAGACAGTAAATATACAGAAAAAAAATGTGTCCAAACAATTGACTGCTGCCACACCAAGAAGTTTTGAAGTAACATACAAGGGGAATTTAGAAATAAATATACACTAGTATAATACTTGGTACATTACTGTGGAGCATGTTGTTAGCGTGAGCAATACTTTATACTGCATCCCACATAACTTTTTCTTTCTGTGTAAGCGAGGAAAAAGAGCAAAAAAAGATCTAAGTACCGGTACTAGGTTTCTCAATGAGCATTCCATTCGCCATCTATATGTAATAATTTCACATGAATATATTATATTGTAGTTTTCCTACATTTCTGAGCTTCAGAGCTACTTCAGCGAGCCTGAACAGGAAAACGAGTCTGCAGTGTATAGCACCAGGGAAATTTAGGATCAGGTGGGGGGTGACAGTAAGCAGATTGCAATCAGCAGGTACAAAGTGTTAGCATGTTGTCATTTCAAGAAAGGACAAATATACTGGAGGCAACATGGCTCGAAAACACAGCCCAGGTGTAAAAACACAGGGGTGTCTTGAAGTCTCCCTTTCTTTGTCACTTTCCAGTGCTCATGACAAATTCTCCAATATACTGATAAACACATACAAAATCCCGCCCACACGTTTAAACAGAGAAAGCTCTTCAGAAGCGCACCTTTCCACCCACATATGTTGACACAGGCTCATGAACAAACTGGTAATGTTCCATCAAAGCTTATAGCGCCCATTAAAACGCCGAGACACACATGGAGCCATGCTCATAGTTAACACCCACACACTCTTGAATGGCGTGCCGTTCCATCACTGCAATTGCCGGTGACAATCATGTACCCCACTCAATTACACCTGGCTAATTGTGAAAGAGACTTGCAAACACAAGTCACACACTTTATATGTGACTATATAGACGTGTGTGTGTGTGTGTGTGTGTGTGTGTGTGTGTGTGTGTGTGCGCGCGTGTGTATATGTATATATACCGCTGGAAAAAAGATACATTATTTCAGTTTTGCATAAGGATGTATCACCTTCTTGTAATCAGATAATGGATTATTTAAGCATCTGCTTTCACCGTGCCGTACAGACTGATAGAAATACTGTAGATTCTCTCTGTCTTTTTCCTCTGAAACACACACACATACTGTGCACAGTACATGGCACACACTTTGCCTGAAGGATTTTAATTTGAGATGCAGACTCCAGTGTCATAGTGAATGATATTAAAAGTCGTATCATGAATAAATCAGGAGACAGAGGACTCACCTCAGCAATGTGACAGATAAGCAAAGAGAAACAGCACACAAGAGGAGACAGGGAGATGGAGAGAGAGGAACAGGTTCAGGACTGACAGAGGAAAGACCGATAAATAAAGCAGCTTCCATTTTAACAATACAGTCGGTAGCACTGTCTGATGTAGGCTATTAGTTTATGGCACTACCTAACAAGGCTGTAATTACTTTAGTGCTACATTCACAACATATCTTCATCATTTGATCACTCAACAATGGTTTTTTTTTTTTTGTTTTTTTTTTTTTTACCGTGCTTTCCAAAACAGGAGACATGTTCATAATGAAGCATTCATTTGTAAGAAATCACTCAGTCGTAACATCAGTAGAAATTGACAATTTGTCAATTTGTCATGTAGTTACTGAAAAAGACAAGATGCCACAGCAGGAGAGTGATGCAGCCCTAATTTCTGAAGGGGCCAAGAATTCATTCAAACCTGTCAACTATTCAAATCGAGGAGGACCGCAGATGATGAAGTGATGTGTTAGTTTAGGTGCAGTAAACATGTGAGACCTTGAAGGCTCTATCTCGCACCAGCAGTTGTTAGTGCACGTGTTGCATCTTAACCTTATCCTGCTCTTAAGCACCATGGGCTTATACAAAAAGACAAAAGTAGAGACAAAGCAAGGCAGCTTTATTTGTATAGCACATTTCATACACGGGGACAACTCAATGCTCTTTTTACATTAAATCACTGAAAGCACTACAACCATTTAGACAAACATTTAATGAGGACAGTTAAAATGACAAATATAATAAAACATAAAAAGAAAAGGAATATTAGAAATATATTAAAAAATAAAATTACAGTTTGCATTTAAAACAATTAAAAATAAGCTCTAATAGGAAAGCAGTGGCAAACAGAAAAGTCTTGAGTTGTGATTTAAAGAAAGTGAGAGTTGGAGCGGACCTGCAGCTTTCAGGGAGTTTGTTCTAGATATGTGAAGCATAATGAGTAAACACTGCTTCACCATGTTTAATTCTAACTCTAAGGACTGAAAGCAGACCAGTACCTGATGACCTCATAGGTCCAGATGGTTCATAAAGTGTAATGTATTTTGGGCCTAAACCATTCAGTCCTTTATAAACCATCAACGAGATTTTAAAATCTATTCTCTGGCAGACAGGAAGCCAATGCAGAGATCTTAGAACTGGAGTGATGTGATCTACTTTTTTGGTCCTTGTTAGGACTCGAGCAGCAGCGTTTTGTATGAGCTGCTGTCATCTGATGGGCTTTGTAGGGAGTGCTGCAAAGACACCGTTACAGTAGTCTAGTCTGCTAAAGATAAATGCATGGGCCAGTTTTTCTAAATCTTGCTGGTACATTAGTCCTTTAATCCTTGATATATTCTTAATGTGATAGTAGGCAGACTTTGTGATTGTCTAAATGTGGCTGCTGAAATTGAGATCTGAGTTGATGCCTACACCAAAGTTTCTGGTTTGGTTTGCACATTTCACTGTAAAATATTGAAGCTGAACAGTAACCTTTAACCTTTCTTTCTTGGCTCCAAAAACAAGCATTTCCATTTTTTTCTTTATTTAACCGAAGAAAATTGTGGCACATCCACTCATTGACTTGTTCAATGCATTTACTCAGTGTTTGAATGGGACTGTATTTCCCTGGTGATATGCTGATGTAAATCTGAGTGTCATCTGCATAGCTATGGTAATTTTTTAAAATATTTTCCATTATCTGAGCCAAGGGGAGCATGTAAATCTTGAATAACAGAGGCCCCATAATGGATCCCTGAGGTGCTCCGCATACCATTTTCATCCACTCAGATATGGCATTACCTATAGACACAAAATAGTCCCCGTCATTCAAATAGGACTTAAGTCAATTTAGAACTGCACCAGAGAGTCCCACACAGTTTTCAAATCTGTCTACTTGTATCTTGTGGTCAACCGTGTCAAATGCATCACTAAGATCAAGTAGTGGAGAAACTTACGTATACCAGCCTTTGATAAACACTCAGCTACAGTTACACAGGAAGGACTGCATCCACTTACTTCAACGGTGTAAATGCAAAGTAAAACTTCACAAATGCTCTTAATATTCACAGTACAGCAATGCTCAACAATCAGTGGATTTTAAATCACTCTGTTTCTGACAAGACTAAAGGTATGTTCTGACTTGTATTATTTACCACTGGACTGTTTCAGTCTATGTTTAATAGACAGTTAATGAACAGAAAATGAAAATGTTAGCACTGTCAATCTATGTCTCAGCTGTCTGTGATGTTCATTCAGTTCTTGCTGTGATTCACAATTCAATAAGATTCCACTATTACTTGTTATTACTCCGCCAAGGAATGTGATGGAGTTATGTGATGATCTCTGTCTGTCTGTCTGTCTGTCTGTCTGTCTGTCTACATTACACAAAAATGGATTTGGATGAAATTTTCAGGGAAGGTCAGAAATGACACAAGGACCAAGTGAATAGATTTTGGCAGTGATGCAGCTTATAGTCTGGATCCACGGATTTGTAAAAGATCTCTATATCATTGTGGATAGTGACATGGCATCACTATAACTATGACAACAAGTGAACACTACATCAGCTGCCTGCTGACGATCACATGATTGCGATCCCACTACAAATCGACTGCTGTGGACTTATTGGGACTTATCCATCATAAATCACACAAGGAACAATTGATGAAATTGTGGGGATGTTTCCGAGTCCCATGGATTCCCACCGCCGTTACATATTTAGGTAACATGATTCGGTATCCGTACATCACACACATGTACATAACACACACCTGTGCTCAGCACAAGGTCAGTTTGTTTGCAGGTACATCTATATTAAATGGCCATATTCTATGTTGCCATGATTTCTGATCATCAGTCACTAATGAACAAACAAATGCTGCATTTCTAAAAAATAAATAAATAAATGCTGCATTTCTGACAATGCCATATGGGGGAATGAACAGCCTTAGCAGTGTACTGTGCTCTCTGAGTGCTTTTCTAGTTCATGCTTTTGTTAATTTGAGTCATACTGTACATGTTCAAACTGGAACCTGATTCTGAGGAAAGATAATGATACAAAAAGCTATCCCCGGCAGGCTGACATGAATGATTAGCTGAGGTTGTGACATTTGAAAGTCTGAATATGTGTTTTTGAGATTCAGCCATGGTGTTGACTGCTTGTTTTGTTCATGACGTGTTTCTCAGCATATAAAAACATAATTTAGTGATGTTAATAAGTTAAAAAACAGAATTTTACAGAGTAGCAGTTAGCTGGTGGTAGGTGAACTGGGCAGAGAGTGGTATAGAGGTTAATGAAGAGAGAGGCAAGGACTTCATAGATACGTTACTGTTCAAAAGTTTGGGGTCACTTAGAAATGTCCTTATTTTTGAGAGAAACACTTTTTTTCAATGAAGATAACAATAAATTAATCAGGAATAAAGTCTTGACATTGTTAATGTGGTAAATGACTATTCTTGCTGGGAATAGCTGATTTTTAATGGAATATCTACATAGGGGTACAGAGGAACATTTCCAGCAACCATCACTCCTGTGTTCTAAAGATACATTGTTCTTGCTCGCTAATGGTGTTGAAACTAATGATGATTAGAAAATCCTTGTGCAATTATGTTAGCACACGAATAAAAGTGTGAGTTTTCATGGAAAACATGAAATTGCCTGGGTGATCCCAAACTTTTAATGGTAGTGTATGCATATTCTAAAGAAAGCAACAGTGGAGATGCACTGCTTGGCTATTTTAAGGCAGAAAAATGTATTTTAATGGAAAAAAATTCAAAATATACAATTTTGATGATAATTATATAAAAGGTTAGTGTATACTTTTTCCCATTGCTGCACTAAACTAAAAACAACAAGAACAAACCGTCTACCCCAGCTTTGAGCAAGTGTCGGCATTGCCTAATTATTCCTTGCTAATTTGTGGCAGCAATCTTTTCTTAAACTTAATCATCTACATTGAAATGTGACATCCTAGAATTCAAGATTTATTTATTTCATTTTTTTCATAGCACTAAACATACAATTTTAAAGCTACATAAATAAATCAACTTGCTGCATTTTTGGGTTTTGCAGATCTGTCTGTTATCAATATTTCTAACACTCTTGGCTGGTTGTAAAGTAGCTCTTTTCCAGGAGTAATTTTTTGAACCAAAAGAAACAGAAGGAGCATTTCCACCAACACAAAACCATTTCTGTTCTGGTTTGCAGTCCTACATTTGAACTGTTCTATTTGTTTTCACAAATAATAAATAGATAAACACTGTTTAAAAAAATTATTTTCATGTGGAACCACGGAAAAAGAACCTGAAGAATGAATCAAGAATCTTTATTGGTATTGTGCTTTCATATAGCAACCTTTTCGCTGGTCACTCAAACTACAGACAAAAAAATTGAAAAAGCCACACTATATACAAATAAAACAAAAATACTGAAAAAATATAAATATGGAAATAGAATTAGAGCAAAATAAGCAGTGAGATTGGTGGTAAAGTGCAGTCCAGTGCAAGACTCAGTTCTTTATTACACATAGTGTGCCTGTTTGTGTGTGCAGGGGGGAAATGAATTGGACAACTCTGTGATAAAAGCAGTTTTTCAGTCTGGAAGTTAAAGTTTTTATGTTTCTGTACCATTTGCCTGAGGGAACAAACAGTCCATTTCCCGTGTGGGTGGGGTCGGTGGTGATACGTCGGGCCTTCCTTTGAACCCGGCCCGCGTATATTGAGTCCAGATCTGGAAGTGAGAGTGTCATTTTTAAAATGGAAAAATCATAGAAAAGTTAAAAAAAATATGTTTTATCTATGCTAATCTTGCACATAGTCATTATCTGCATCTGTGCAATAGGCATATCGATCTCATGTAGCTCTACCGAACTAAAGTAAATATTTGCAATAAAAGATGGTACGGATGTATAATATACCAGAGCAAAGCTGATTCTACAACCAGAATTTTTCTGTGGAGAAGTAGTGACAGTGTAACAAGCTTTATACAGAACTGAGATCAAATGTATTTTATAAATGATGCATGCATCACTTTTTGCAGATTTGTGAAACACAGACATACGCAGACACACATGGATAGCATCTAAAGGGAAATTATGATGACATTTTAATATCCTTTAATGAATTAGTTCACGCAAGTCTTTAAATGTTGTCTCCCAGATTGTCTGATAATGTGGGAACGAGATACATTAAATCATAAAGTCAACCTCCAATATCCTGCATGTTGTCCATCAATAGGAAGCTGCTGCTCATGACATGTACCAGTGTGTAATATATCCACTGTACCTAACAACACAAGGGCTGCTCTTGTGGTGTGGAGTGGAAGAATGAGCCACTTTTACATAAAAAAAAGGACAGGAAAACGATCCACTGACATCTATTTATGAATAATTGTAGGAGAGGCCACCAGACTTCTGCATGTGTGAACAATTTCAGTATGACAGAAAACAAGGTGTAACAGGGAACAATGCTTGCAGGCAAGTGAGACTGGTGGGCCTATTCTTGTTTTTAAGATTGTTCTTACCAGTAAAGCAGCCCAGTATAATGTAGCAGACTAGCAGCGTATTTCCACCTCAGCCAATGAATCGAGCCAAACAGTGCAGACAACCCACTAAAAGGAAATCACTGCAGTTTGAATTAAACTACTTAGGCAGTACAGACAAACAAACAAAAAAACACACAAGTAAACCACAAAGCCAGAACCAAATCACTGAGGTACAGAAATATGTTCTTGTATTGTTCCTCAGTCATGGGGTCAGTGTGTTATGCTGTGTGTTTTACTATAATATGTGGCATTTGATGCACTCGCTCACAGACATTGACATGAGTGAAGGAGCTACCAGGTACATGCGGTGTTTCAGAAATAAAAATATGAGGAATTATAATGGTGAACTCTAGGTCTGTTACCAGCATGAAAAAAAGCATCAACATCAAGGATCATGCATGGACTTGGTCACTGCATAATTAAGCACTTTGATGAGAATAATGTGCCACACTCACGTACACTTCCCTCCAAAAGTGTTGGAACAATAAGGCTAATTCCTTTATTTTGCTGTAGACTGAAAACATTTGGGTTTGACATCAAACAATGGATATGAGACAAGAGATCAACATTTCAGCTTTCATTTCCAGGTATTTACATCTGGATCTGATACACAACTTAGAAGATGGCATTATTTGTAACAGAAAACCAGATTTTTAGGTGAGCAAAAGTATTGGAACATATAGACTTCAAATAGATGAAAGCAAATAAGACTCAATACTAGGCTCAATACTTAGTTACAAATCCATCCCTCCATCCATAATCTATACACTACTTAATCCTTATTAGGGTCTCAGGGGCTGGAGTCTATCCCAGCTGATTTAGGGTGAAGACAAGGGACACCCTGGACAGGTCACCAGTCAATCACAGGGCTACATATGCATGTTGTTGGACTGTAAGAGGAAGCCAGAGTACCCATGCATGCACAGGGAGAACATGCAAATTCCATGCAGAAAGATCCCTGGAAGACTAGGACACGAACCGGAGGTCTTGTAGCTGCAAGGGGAAAGTGCTAACCACCAAGGCACTGTGCAAGCACCAGTTGCAAGTCCATTGCTTGCAGTAACTGCATCAAGTCTGTGACCCATTGAAATCATGAAATTTTTGCATTCTTCTTTTGTGATACTTTTCCAGGATTTCACCTCAGCCCCTTTCAGTTGGTTGTTTTTGAAGGTTTACTCCCTTCAGTGTTGTCTTAGCAGGTAAAATGCAGTTCTATAGGGTTTTAGTCTGGAGATTGACTTGGTCAGTCTTAAACCTTCCACTTCTTGCCCCTGATGAACTCCTTTGTTGTTTTGGTAGTGTGTTTTGGGTTATTATCTTGCTGCACGATGAAGGATCTTTCAATCAGTTTGGTTGCATGTTTCTTTCAATTGGCAGACAAAATGTTTCTGTAGACTTATGAATTTATTTTGCTCATAACCAGATCCTTTCTTTCTCCAAACTTTAGTCTTTCCATCACTTTGGTAAAGGTTCGTCTTTGTCTCATCAGTCCGTAAAACTTCGTCCCAGAATTTTTGAAGCTCTTCTTTGTACTTTTTTGGCAAATTCCAGCCTGGCCTTCCTATTCTGCTTGCTAATGATTGGTTTGCATCTTCTAGTGTAGGATCTGTTCTTTTTTTCATGAAGTCTGTCAACACTAGATTGTGATACATTCACTCCTGTCCTCTGGAGGTTGTTGCTGATGTCACTAACAGTTGTTTTAGGGTCTTTCTTTACAACTCTCACAGCGTTTCTGTCGTCACCTGCTGCTGTTTTCCTTCATCTACCCGTTTGACGTCTGTTACTGAGTAAACCAGTGGTTTCCTTCTTCTACAGGCCATTCAGAATAGTTCAACTGGGTATGGGCAGTGCTTGTGTAATGGCTCTGATTGATTTTCCGTCTTCTCTCAACTTCACAGTTGCTTGTTTTTTACCCATAGACAGCCTACTGGTTTTCATGTTGGTTACACCTCTAACTACAGATGCAGTCTGCACAGGCAAAAGCCAAATCTGAAACTGAAAGTAGAAACTGAGCACTATTTATAGTTGAATAATCAATGAAATAGGACACACCAGGGCATCAAAACACATCTGTCAGTCACATGTTCCAATATTTTAGTTCGCAGGAAAAATGGGTGGGTTCAAGCAAAAGGCTCTATCTTCTAAGTTGTGTATCAGATCCAGATGTAAATACCTGGAAATAAAAGCTGAAATGTTGATCTCTCTCATATTCATCTTTTGACGTCAAACCCAAATGTTTTCAGTCTACTGCTAAAACAAAGAATTTGGCCTCACTGTTCCAATACTTTTGGAGGGAAGTGCATGTATGTTAACTACAGAGTTGGTACGTAATTAGCCAAATTGAGGATTAAGACCGCAAGCAGGGGGATAGCGTTAGCAGGGTTATTCTGAACTTGATGTTAGCGTTTACAGTAAGAAATAATAAACACACCCTGACTTTAACTGTGTTTTCTAAGCTGGTATTGATATCAGTCTTTCCATTTATTTTTATTATGTGGGCACTTTTTACATTATATGTGGTTATTGGACCTACTGCTTAAACTGAAATATTGCTCAGCCAAGTTTGTATGTAACACATGGCTGCATGATCATCACCCACAAATGAAAAAAGTTGGAGAAAAGCAACTTTAGCTACACAGAATCATTTTTATATTGAAATATTTATCTTCTTTTTTCTTTTTTAGATTATCATTGTGTCATATTGTACTCTTGTAAATTCTATCCAAATGGAGATTTGGAGATTTAGTTCGGACACGCACAGAGTCAGTTAAAGTCACAAGTCTCTGTCTGTTCAATCATTCGCAACCTCAGTCCAGCCCATTCAATTAGTGAGCTGCACTGTATAACTGAGGCAGCGTTCATTCATTCTGTTCCTGCATTGGCTGAGTATACAACTGCAACTCATCTCCCCCACCTCTCCAGTCTCCTTTTGCATGAGCATATTTTTTTAAAATCATTTTGTGTTCATTTACTTGATTGTTGTGCTTTCAGAGACTGCTTGTGTCATGTTTGTTCAGATTATACACAAACCACCTCTCAAGCCAAGTCGCGGATTATCCTGAAATGAATGCTTAAATCTGACCTCAGTGTTCTGCTCGAATAGTAAATGAACAGAGGAAATACAGTCCTGTCTATATACAGTTGTTTTAGGTATTTTTGGTCCAGGTCTGCTTCAGACTACACCATAAGAGTTGACTCTCACTTTGGTTCGTTTGGCTTTTATTAAATTTCAAATCTCAAATTTTTCCAGCAGAAAGGGAACCAATATTTTTAGGCTTTAATAAAAATATATATTTTAGTTCAGCTTTAAATTTGAAACAGAAGGACAGACAGATCTTTATATCTGCTTCCAGTTTAGTGAAGATTCCACCTTGGCCACAGCTTCCTACGAATAGGTCTGTAAACCTCTAACCAAATGCTGTTTGCTAAATGGCTTTATTTCATCCTCCATCCATTTTATTTTAATTGAAATGAATTCTTCTTTGAAGGTTGAGTTTCCCTTGAAAAGGTGAGCTGGTTGACACTGCCTTAGGGAGCTGCAACTGCTGGAAGAATTTTATTCATACAGTATGGGGAGTTTTCTGTCTCCCATGATGCTCTGAACACACACCCATGAGACCCACCCACCCAGAGCCATTCATGGGGGTCAGGAGGACAAATGAACAGAGAAAGTAACAATCAGCCTGCTTAGAAGTGTATGTGGGAGGCGGCACGTCATATGCACCTCTGTCTAAGTAGCCAAGAGGGCCCACCGCATCGTCAACTGGAGTCTGCTGTGTGCATGTGCACATACGTGTACATGAATATGCATGTGTATTTGTGCTGTGGTTACCTCAGAGGGGGAGACAGCGGAGCTGTCGGCAGGTTAATCCAGCCCCCAGGCTAAGCATCAAACTTTCAGATCAGACAATCAATAATTCAGACAGCAGCTTGTCAGGATCTATCACAGAACACAGACTGAGAGGCAGGCAGCGGCACGACAAAGGCACAGAGGTGATTTACAGCCTCATACAACTCACACACATACAAATAAAGGTGGACGCAGACTCACTGCGTAATTGTACACTGATACACTCTCCCAAATCACAGCTGCAGATACAAACACGTAATATTTAAAAGTAAGAAAACATGCACTTACATAAATTTACCCACGCACAACAAATCACACATTTACTTCAATACCAGATACACAAAACTCCATGTGTAGGAAAGAAACTGACTGATGGTCAGAGTCACTTTTAATTTTCAAACCTCAGAATCTAAAGTCACTCCCGACAGGGGTGCGTCACAGGTGTACTGCTGTGCTTAAGATCCACCAGCTAGTCCTTGAAGCATATACCACCATATTAATATGGCCGTGGCACTGCTGTAAATCCCCTGCAAATCAGAGAAACATAGCAACAAACCATGTCTGTTTAGTGTGCGTTGTGGGGGAGTGAGCTGGTAGGGGGTAAGAGAAATTGAGGGATATTTCAGCGCGTGGGTGTATAATGGCTATCAGAGGTGACTTTCAGTGGGATCAACTCAAAACACTCGCACACAAACACACAAACAAGCTTTTTTTTCTCCCTTGTACAGTCACAGACACAGAACATTACCTTATACGGATAACCATATCAAATGATCATGCAGCAACGACTAGCAGGATCTGTGTGTGTGTGTGTGTAGGTGAGTACGTATGTGTGTGTGTGTGTGTGAGGCAGTCATAAAGTGAAAGTGCTGACGCTCAGAGACATTTTCTTGGAGCTGAGTGAGCCCCTGCAGGCCTGGTAACCTTGAGTTCCAAGCCTTGTGCGAACCTAGAGCCTGGCAGTGAACATAGCGTGTGTGTGTGTGTGTGTGTGTGTGTGTGTGTGTGTGTGTGTGTGTGTGTGTGTGTGTGTGTGTGTGTGTGTGTGTGTGTGTGTGTGTGTGTGTGGAGGAGTGCAACCAATCACGGCTCTCCTTACAACCACAGGTGGTCTCCAGGTTGCAGGCCTTTGTTGCAGACTAGGTGACCCATCCTGTAACTCAGGGTGCAATTTCAACCTCAGTTCAGTTTGAGCTACTCGCTAAAATCTCTTAAGCCGCAGACAAACTTACTTTTTATCAATGTGTACATACACAGATAATGGCTGGGATTCCTCGTCATTTTTTATTTGCTTTTGATATTTGTTTGTATCTGAAAATTTGAAAAAGTATAAAGGGCTTTAATCTGGTCGCTACCGGAAAGGCTATCCGCAGAGAAGCTTGAAACAACTCAAGATTGGAACGCAGACATCACTTGTTTAACTCCCCATATCTTCCTTGTGAAACTACGCGTTTGCACAGAACAAACAGTAACCATGGCAACAAGCATGTTACAGACCCCAGTCTTTAACTTTTTTTTTTTTTACCTTGATATCATGTTTAATTCTCTGCCAGGGTCGACAACAAAAACGACAACAGTAGTTGAGCTCCATTAGCACCGACTCTGAATAATCTTTCTGTTAACATGTCTGTAATATACTTGAGCTTCACCCATTGACTGTATAAATAAGGCTTCACCAAACTCCCGCATCCTCTGATTTCCGGCGCTCTAGGAGCCTATTCGTTGCTTCGTTGGTTGTATACCTACCCAATTGCTGCAGAGTGATTTGATAGACAACCTTTTAGCCCGCCTCCCTCCCTGTCGAGCGTGCCTAGACCCTTGTGTCTTCAGAGCATGGGTCTAGCGCGACTAGGCTAGTACCCAGTAGTACTTAAAATGAAACAACTTTCAAAAAGGAAAACTTCTTAAAACTTGCATAGATTGGGAGAAGGCCTTGCATTGTGGAGACATTGGGACCTTGTTGGGACAATCTGGCTGACCAGAGAAGTGTGCAAATACTTCTGTTCAGGATTGGAAACCATTTTAGGGTTGTCAAATTAAGAGCTTCAAATAGGCATTTAAGATGTACCAGCCTCATTCTTCTGGCCAACAGTAAGAAAAGGCCATTTTTATCTTCACTACTAACTGATAAGGTTGATAAATAATCAATTCTGGGATGCTACAGTGTAACATACTGGTTGTCATATGAGCATTGATGTATGCAGGCCTATTGCCACCAAACTTTGGCACTGTATTCTCTGTTGGTCAAGATTGCTGTTGCTTAAATCAAGACAGAATACTTGCATTACTTTTCATATCCATTAAATCTTCCCAAAACCAGCTTTGTACATAAAAGGACAGCACAAATAGAAAGGTTTGGTTTTAGGTCAAACTCAGGGATCAAATTCTGGAGTGCCAGTGGAGTCCCGGTGGTTCAGGTTAGCAAGATGCAGGAATAAAACAAAGTCCTGTCTTCATCATAGGAAGAAAAAAAATCTTGAATATTTAGTCCCATCAATTATTCTTGACCTGACTTTTGCCTCACAGGTGACACACAGGCTACCACTAAAAATCTATGATGTTTGGTGGGTTCTACACTTGATAGCTTGAAGAGTTTGTTGCAGAAGCATCAGCAGACACTATTCAAGTCTGTAAAGGAATGTGCCAAAATGAAGTACCTGCGTTTAAGCACAGTCTGCTGGTTTTTCTATAAATGTATATACATTAAATATACCCCTGTCCACATACATTTAAATACTTCTGGTGTGCAGCTTTGTTTTTTATTAGTTGGGCAAGACCTAAATTTTGGGAATCTCAGCTCTTGGTGCTTTGATTCAAAATCAAATCTCAATTTAAAATGGTTTCAAGACCTATTTTGAGGTGCCAATTGTGTGTGTCTGTGTGTGTGTGTGTGTGTGTGTGTGTGTGTGTGTGTGTGTGTGTGTGTGTGTGTGTGTGTGTGTGTGTGTGTGTGTGTGTGTGTGTGTGTCTGTGTGTGTGTGTGTGTCTGTGCCAAACCTTTTAATTGTTGCATGAATCATAACTATCTAACAAACATCTGACCAAACAAATAAATCAGTCAAAAAAAGTGTGTGGGAGTGTGGAGGAAAAGGTAACTTCACTAATTTGGAAAATGTTACCGTCTTCAGTCTGTCATTATGCACTCTGTGCCCAGTATTAGAGAACACCCTCCACTGCAACACCAGTTACAGGAAAGCCGATCATTATCCACAATTCTGTTCTGTGGATTCAGATCATTTAAAATGAACCAGGCTGTTTTGGACTGAGTTTCTTAGTGTGATCAGAGTTAGTGGAGTTTGGAAATTTCACAAAGTACAGTAATGTATGTTGGACTGCTGGAGTTTGAGGTTTGGCTTTGCAGACATTAGACCCCTGGGGATGCCAATAATGTTTCTACAAAGTACTTAACTTTCACCATGAGTCTCAACTCTGGATAACTTCAGGGTGTGTAAATTGCTCATCATGCGGGTGTTGGAATCAGTATAAAAACAGATATTTGTAAGTTGAATAGATTTGCATAGAGAACATCAACACAGTTCTTCTGTGAATCATTTCCCCACCTTCAGTAGCACTGTTTGTTCTAATTAATCATTAAGGAGACATTATGTACATTTCTGGCTTTTCAGGATTGACTGGTCTTTTTTGCCTTATTTTCTATCTTTCTATCTTTATACTATTTCACGGTTTTCATATCCATGGCATGATTCAAACTCCAGAGAGCAATAGACGCTTCTTTATGTAATAAAGTCAAAGGTATGTGTAAGTGGACACATACCACATATGGACAGTAGAAGACAAGAAGTAGCTGTTTTATTTATATATACATACATACATACATAAATATATACATGTATGTGTGTGTATATATATATATATATATATATATATATATATACACACACAGTGGGTACGGAAAGTATTCAGACCCCTTGAAATTTTTCACTCTGTGTCATTGCAGCCATTTGCCTAAATCAAAAAAGTTCATTTTATTTCTCATTAATGTACACTCAGCACCCCATCTTGACAGAAAAAAAAACAGAAATGTAGAAATTTTATTACAAAAGAAAAACTGAAATATCACATGGTCAGAAGTATTCAGACCCTTTGCAGCGACATTCATATTTAACTCCCATGCTGTCCATTTCTTCTGATCCTCCTCGAGATGGTTCTGCGTCTTTATTGGAGTCCAGCTGTGTTTAATTAAACTGATTGGACTTAATTAGGAAAGGCACACACCTGTCTATATAAGACCTTACAGCTCACAGTGCATGTCAGAGCAAATGAGAATCATGAGGTCGAAGGAACTGCCCAAGGAACTCAGAGACAGAATTGTGGCAAGGCACAGATCTGACCAAGGTTACAAAAGAATTTCTGCAGCACTCAAGGTTCCTAAGAGCACAGTGGCCTCCATAATTCTCAAATGGAAGAAGTTTGGGATGACCACAACTCTTCCTAGACCTGGCCGTCCAGCCAAACTGAACAATCGTTGGAGAAGAGCCTTGATGAGAGAGGTAAAGAAGAACCCAAAGATCACTGTGGCTGAGCTCCAGAGATGCAGTCGGGACATAGGAGAAAGTTCCAGAAAGTCAACTATCACTGCAGCCCTCCACCAGTTGGGGCTTTATGGCAGAGTGGCCTGATGAAAGCCTCTCCTCAGTGCAAGACATATTAAAGCCCGCATAGAGTTTGCCAAAAAACACATGAAGGACTCCCAGACTATGAGAAATAAGATTCTCTGGTCTGATGAGACCAAGATTGAACTTTATGGTGTTAATTCTAAGCAGTATGTGTGGAGAAAATCAGGCACTGCTCATCACCTGCCCAATACAATCCCTACAATGAA
Organism: Acanthochromis polyacanthus; assembly: GCF_021347895.1. Classification (NCBI taxonomy): domain Eukaryota; kingdom Metazoa; phylum Chordata; class Actinopteri; family Pomacentridae; genus Acanthochromis; species Acanthochromis polyacanthus. The sequence goes on from NC_067123.1 coordinate 17,503,412, forward strand.
ACATGGTGGTGGGAGCATCATGTTGTGGGGGTGTTTTTCAGCTGCAGGGACAGGACGACTGGTTGCAATTGACGGAAGGATGAATGCGGCCAAGTACAGAGATATCCTGGAGGAAAACCTCTTCCAGAGTGCTCAGGACCTCAGACTGGGCCGAAGGTTCACCTTTCACCAGGACAATGACCCTAAGCACACAGCTAAAATAACAAAGGAGTGGCTTCAGAACAACTCTGTGACCGTTCTTGACTGGCCCAGCCAGAGCCCTGACCTAAACCCAAGTGAGCATCTCTGGAGAGACCTAAAATGGCTGTCCACCAATGTTCACCATCCAACCTGACAGAACTGGAGAGGATCTGCAAGAAAGAATGGCAGAGGATCCCCAAATCCAGGTGTGAAAAACTTGTTGTGTCATTCCCAAGAAGACTCATGGCTGTACTAGCTGAAAAGGGTGCTTCTACTCAATATTGAGGACAGGGTCTGAATACTTCTGACCATGTGATATTTCAGTTTTTCTTTTTAATAAATTTGCAAAAATTTCTACATTTCTGTTTTTTTCTGTCAAGGTGGAGTGCTAAGTGTACATTAATGAGAAATAAAATGAACTTTTTGATTTTGGCAAATGGCTGCAGTGACAGAGTGAAAAATTTCAAGGGGTCTGAATACTTTCTGTACCCACTGTATGTTTATATATATATATATACATACATATATATATATATATATATATATATATATATATATATATAGACACACACATATATATACACTCAACAAAAATATAAACACAACACTTTTGTTTTTGCTCCCATTTTTTATGAGTTGAACTCAAAGATTAACACTTGATGGCCCACATGGTGTTAAACTTTTGGCTGCATGCACACATCTTCGGAGGAATATGCATGGACCCTTGTGAACACGTGAAAACGTGGTTTGTGGTATTAAAAAAAGTGAACCGTAATGTGCCCACACTAAATGTTCTCAAGTGGTGTCTTCACTGTTAGCTCTTTTTCAGGTTAGGAGAAGTTTCCCTTGTAACATGTGGTCAATGTTGTAAAATGTTGTATTCTAGCTGAAACCCTTTTCTAAACTTAACCAAGTCGTTTTGGTCTCGCAAGTTTAGTAAGCAGTGAAAATTACCCTAGAATCACATAATAAAGCAAAACATAGTAAAGAGACAGTGGTGTCAGATACAAACCTTTACCTGAGATGCCAAACAAAAGGGCAGTATTTGACACTCTAGCAATGAGAATAGGTTGAGTAAACAGCAGCATTTTACTGGCTGTGCGACACAGCTGAACTCTTCATGAGGCCAGAGGCAACAGCAGTACAAGCACCAATTCTGTTACTGATGAGAGTGACTGTAGTGTTGTACAAACAGGATACCGGTTCCTCTCAGAGTACCTCAGCTAGCATATTTGGTTTTCTCAAAATCAGGATCAGAGCTTATCCAGATTTCTGATATTTACATGCACAAAAATGAGGTACTTCAAAAAGTCATCATAAGTGGGTTACTCAAGTCCATCTAAGCACAGTCATAAGCTTCTGACCTTCTAAGATTATATAAATCAGTGAAAATCCCAATGCTGCAGCACATAGTAATATTTGAGAGAATGGTTTTATTTGTGTTGGTGTTTTGTCCTTTCCTGTTTCACAATGACTGTTTTCAGTTTGCTGCAGAAGAATCTGACTGACCTGAACAGAGCCCTGACCTCAGCCCCGTCCAGCTCTCCTGGGACAAAGTGGGGCACCGAATGTGAGCCAGGCCTTATTACCCAACATCACAGATCACAGCTGGACCTCACTAATGCTCTTGTGTCTGAATGGCAGCAAATCTCTTCAGCCAGAGACCAGAAGACTGGAGGCTGTAATAGCAGCAGGTTTATGCCCGTGTTTCTGGAATTACATATTTAAAAGGTGTATTTAAAGTTTCCAAATAGTTATTTGCATAAATTGGCATCATTGTTGTATTTCTTTGTTTGAAGAACCTTGACTGTTTTGTAATGCCTAACCTGTCCAGACATAGAGAGAGTGAGAGAGGAAGAGAGAGTCTGACCTCAAGAGGAGAGGCAGATAAAGAGATAAAAGGATAAGGAGGGATGAGAGATGAGATGGAGGATGCAAGAGAGGAAAGGGAAGGAACAGCCTGCTTGCTTCCTGTGTTCATCTATATTTCACAGCACTTTCAATTAGTACCAGGGTGGCTGCAGTAGGCCAAGACAGATAAAGAGAGAGACAGAGAGAGAGAGAGAGGTTTGCTCCAGGTCACTGTGGTCCTGGTAATGGCCTCTCTCTCTCTTTAAAGGTGTTTGCAAACATAGAGTCTGTTTGCTTTGGCCTCAAGCAAGGCACAAGCACTTGGTTTGTTACATCTATATATTGCTCAGGTTATATTTAATGTGGCAAAACTTCTAGCACGCTGTAATTTATCAAGACGAGCCACATGGAAGAGGTTCTTTCGTTCACAGGTTGAAAAAAAATTAGCAGACGAAGGAGGGTTCAATTTGAAATTTATTCACCTAACCCAGTGCAGGAGGAGGCCAACTTCAAAACAAACAAAATGTTCTGAATATGATATTGATGTGGTAGCAATCCAGTTCAAAATAGCTTTGGGAACTGTTTTTAGCTGATAGTGGAGAGACTGTATGACCTGAATTCACCTGATGCAGGTAGAAGTTCTGTGGATTTTCATGTGGACACCAAGTTTACAAAAGTTCACTGCTAAACTGGAAATCTGCTAGTTGTTAAAATAATAGGCTGACATTTGAAGAGATAAATTCATTATGTCCTTGTACACTACCCGTCAAAAATTTGACATCATCCCGGGAATTTCATGTTTTTCATGGAAACTCACATTTTTATCCATGTGCTAACATAATTGCTCAAGAGTTTTCTAATCATAAATTAGCCTTTCAACACCATTAGCTAACACAATGTAGCATTAGAACACAGGAGTGATGGTTACTGTTAGCGAGCAGCAGAGAACTCACTCCTATTAATTTTGTGTAATTTTGTGTTGATGAAAACACAGTAAGGTCAGTATTCATTCTTCTCTTCAGCTGTGTTGTGGTGTCCATTATATCTTTAGAAAAATATTTTTAGCTGACAACAACCCCACTATTCTCTCCAGCTACTTACTAACCAATATTGACCGGAAGGTTTACCAAACTAAATCACACGCCATAAAAATTGAACAGTGAGCACTACGCAAGTCTTTAGCTGCATATTCATTCAAGTTACAATTGTGGTTTCATCATTTCATCTTTTCAGTATGACGTTCTATCCAAGCTGTCACTATCAGTTCCGTACAAATCTGGCCTATACAAACCCTGTACATAAGGATAATGGCTCAGTAGCCCATGATTTACCACTCAGTTATCAGATTATGACTGTTAATGTGACTTTGCAGAATTTACCAAGGTTGAATTTCACTCACTGAACATTTGTCGACAGAGAATCAGTAGATCATCTACACGAGTCACACCAAGCAGCCAAAGACCTCCATGTCACCTGTGGAGTGTGTCCAGTTTGTATGATTACTGAGTGCTTCTCACTGGTTAAATAGCTCCACAGGCAGAAACAACTGGTCTCTACCACCCTGTACAGAAGAACCTGTCAGCCTAATGAAGGGCTTGTCAGAGGTCGTGAGGTAGTGCTGATGCTACCTCCTCTGACCCTTCTGAAGCTGCACATACTAGGTATAAGTCCTCAGATGTGTACCAATCATCAGAATCCACAATCACCCACAGAGAAGAAAGTCATGACTGAAATAAACGTGTACTGCTTTCGTTAGAATGCATCTCTGAGGGAGCCTCAAAGCTAAGACTGTCTTTATGGCATTTACTCCTGTGGAGATGGTTTGCTTGGTGAGAACAAACTTGTTAGTAGCCCAAGACCAAAGTCCATACTGGATGGTGGTCAGTCAGACAGAATCATGTCATTTTTGAGCTGGTTTGAAGACGAGCTTTAGTTTAACAGTAAGTCCTTGGGGGATTGTTTTGTGTTTTAACTAAGCTTCTTCGGTTCATCTTCACCGAGTAATGCTCCATCCAACCTTCATCTGTCTCTTTGAGTTATATTTAGACCTTATTTAAATTTTTATTTTTCAAAATAAAATATGCAAATCCCCTTTTTTAGGCTCATTATAAAACAGGTCACAGTCTGATTGCGAAAAAAAATGATATGAAAATAAAATTCAATATTTAATCAATTATTTCCCATTCACTCTGGGACTCTCGTCATCTTTATTTCATCCATGTTTCCTCACTTTTTTTTCACTCTTACAAAAAGTATTTTCTGTGTAATCAAAGTCACAAGTGACCTCTTGCTGATGTAAACACTACAAAACCTTGATGAATAAGGACTTTAAATTAATGAATTCGTTTTCCAAAAATTGGTAAATGCTGAAAGTACCTATAAGAGACGTAATCAAATTTAAGGTTAGAGATATGCTGATGGAAGTGTTAATTAGCAGGCCTCCTAGGCACAGATCCAGTCACCCAAGGGCTCAGGAGACCGCAGCACTTCTGCTAGCATTTCTTGTTGAGAAGTCAAACAACTATAAAGAGAAAGAAAACAACAAAAAGTTACTCTAGAAGTCCATAAAGTAAAAGAGATGAAACACACACACACAAAAAAAGCAAAAGTAGAATAACAAATAAGACAACAACAAAGATACATAAAATGGCTGTAAAGTGATGGGAATCACTGTAAAAAGAGGCAAAATGACAGCAATGAGTTGAAATGCACTGAGCAAGATACATAAAACACACACAACAGCGGCAACATTACTGCAAAGACAAAAGAGCAATAATAGGTCCAAAAAGTTTAATGATTACAAATACCATAGGCAACACAGTACAGCCTGGCTCACACTACAGGGGTTTTAAAATCCTCACACATACTGAAATCAAGCTGAATCCCATGAGGAAACAGATGGAAACAAAATTGGAACTGTGCTTCAAGAACTGGTGTGATGTCAGTTTAAATATCTGTAGCTAACATTAACCTTAAAGGCTTGAATGTTAGCATGTAGCCAAGGCTGCTCAGTCACTGTATCATTTCCGACAGCCAAAATCTTGAAAAAATTTGTGTCGGAAATCACGGCAACAGAGAATGTGGCCATTTCATAGAGATGTACTCACAAACAAAATGACCTGACACTGTTCACACAAGTCTGTTATGTATGTGCACGTTATGTATGGATACCAAACCATGTTGCCTAAATATGTAGTGTGTGGTGGAAATTGATGGGACTCGGAAACACCCCCACAATTTAATCAGTTGTTTCTTTTGTCATTTCTGATGGATAAGTCCCAATAAGTCTGCAGCGGTGGATTTGTAGTCGGATCGCAATCATGTGATGGTCAGCAGGAAGCTGATGTAGTGTTCACTTGTTGTCATAGTTACAGTGAAGCTCGCAATGATACAGAAATCCTGAACAAATCTGTGGATCAAGACTATAAGCCGCATCACTGTCAAAATCTAATCAGGTGGTCCTTGTGTCACTTCTGACCTTCTCTAAAAAATTTTATCCAAATCTGTTTGTCCGTTTTTGAGTAATGTTGCTAACAGTCAGACAAACAGACAGACAAACAAGCAGACAGACAGAGAAACCTTTGCCGATGATCATATAACTCTGCCGTTCCTTGGTAGAGTAATAATATGGGGCAAACATTGAGATTAAGATCCCTGACCAGATTTCTCCTTGGATTGTCAGGAGGTGAAATGGGGCTAAATCGACCTAAAATTGAGTTTTTTATAACTTCTGGCTTACGTTGTCTCTTTTGTGGGTAGATCTGCTTAAGAGAAAAACATGACTCCACTACAACATTTGCAATTCATCTAACAGTTTAGACATTTCACTCTGAACCACCAATGCTAGCCTCATGATGTTGCTAAAAGACAGGACATTAAAAGTCATGAGGACATATCCTCTGGGACAAACATCTTTACCAAATTTCATGTCAAGCCATTTGGTAACTGGCAAGACATTTCACTAAAAAAGTGAACCTAATTGTCTAATCATAGGAAAAGTCAGGGGATAACCAAATTCAGAAGAATGCATGATCTTGGGGCCATGAATGGGCATGGCTAACCTCCTAATGGCTCTTCAAATATTTCTATCTGGAACAAAGTGGTGGACCAACATCCCTGAAGTCATGCTACTGGTGTGGCTAAAATTAGAAAATTATTTCAGATTTTCAAAATGCCACAAGAAAGAACAAGAGTTGAAGGCACTAATGTGTTCTGCCATTTTTAAAGCAATGTGTGCTACAGCTATGGAAGGATCAGAAAATTTCCACTTGCTGCTTCATAAATACTTCAACAGTGGAGCTTTCATACAAAATCTTGACCGTGACCTCATTTCATGACACCAGTACCAACATCAAACATCTGACTGAAGACATATGAATGAACAAGAACACACGCTAAGACCTCTGAGTATTCTCAACCACACTGCAGTGATCCACTAGTGAACACAGTGTACTGGTTGGACTGAGGGAGAGTGGGATTTAAGGCTACATGTGAGGACAGACCATTCCTGCTGCATCCAGCAGCTGTTCTCTGGCAGCACCTGCTTCTCCAGGGAGCTGAGGCCTACAGAGAAGTGACGCCAGCCCCCAGGCGTAACCCCGGGCGATGTATGTCAGCCATATGCCCGGCCTGCTGCAGGGACTAGGGAGGCAGGAAAAGAATGACTCCAGTGTTGGACTGAGACAGAGAGACACTGTCATTTCAGCCTGCACTCTGGCTGACAGCTCAGCTGACGCCACACCGGGTCAATCCCCGGCCACGGAGGACGAGGGGTTCAGGCTCACCCCCTTAAGCATCGCAGCGGACCATTTTGATGTCAGACATCTTTGATAAAAGTAGAGCCACAGGACACAGAGCAGAAGATGTGACTGCAGGGAGTGACGAGGAGTGACGCGTTAGGAAATTAATTAACGTAGGAAAAGGAGTGAAGCACCTGCCTCTGGGTGTGCAGAGCTGAGCAGCCGTCTGAATCGATGAAGCTGTGTTCGACTCTCTTTGACCAGCCGGCCAACCCGCGGCGGTTAGCAGCACATGAAAGTGTAATGAGATGTCTATCATCAGGCTCAACATCAACCCCCTCTGTCTGAAGCTAGCCAGAGCTGGATGGCAAGACTCTGCTATCATAGCGCCGTCTGACACCTTGGGAATTGTAGGGAATTGCCCCCCTTTATAAAAAATAAGAAAGCAGAGTCTAGAGGCGGACAATGTTTTGGGGGAAATGATTCCTCTGTGATAGATGCAATCTACCTGCCATCCTCTTGCCTCTCAGGCTCACTCTGATACTGCAGGTTTCCTTACACATATTCGGAAATGGAGTTTCAGTCATGGCAGGCTGGAGAAGAATCAACATGCCACACTGCATTTTATATGATCCTCAGTCTACTTAAGCTGTACATGTAATTTATAGCTCCCAACAATAATTAAATTAAATAACACATGAAAAACAGAAATGAAAAAAAAAATCTGATTATTTTTAGTTTGTCTTTGTCACTGGGGTTAAAAACGAGTGTGAGCTTCACTGCACATGTTTTTGACAGTCTTTTTTTTTTTTTTTTCCCTTTCCGCCATGTTGGCTATCTGCAGAATTCCCCTTTCTTTCCCAGGGGTCATAGCTCTATCCACAGTGTGTATAGGACAACTATCATTTTAGATACAATCTCTTTGAAGGCTGAATGAAAACAGCACTGACATGCTACACACTGAAACAGTTACTGTAATTATTACTCATCATTGTCACGGCCGATATGTGATGCCTAACTGAGGGAGTGTTTAAACACAATGTGCAGCAAATTTTACAGATTTGTTGTGGTGTAATTTAAGCAGATGTACATTGCCAGTCAAAAGTTTGAACACACTTTCTCATTGAATGTTTTTTTTCTTTATTTTCATGACTATTTACATTCTAGATTCTCACTGAAGGCATCAGAACTATGAATGAACACATATGGAATTATGTAGTAAACAAAACAGTGTATAATAAGTCAAAGCATGTTTCATATTTTAGATTCTTCAAAATAGCCACAATTTGCTTTTGATTAATGTTTTGCGCAGTCTTGGCATTCTCTCGATGAACTTCAGGAGGTAGGCACCTTACAGTCTTGAAGGAGTTCCCAGAGATGCTGAGCTCTTGTTGGCCCTTTTGTCTTCACTCTGCGGTCCATCTCATCCCAAACTATCTGGATTGGGTTTAGGTCAGGTTACTGTGGAGGCCAGGTCATCTGACGCAGCACTCCGTCACTCTCCTTCTTTGTCAAATAGCCCTTTAACAGCCTGGAGGTGTATTTGGGGCCATTGTCCTGTTGAAAAATAAATGATGGTTTAACTAAATGCAAACCGGATGGGATGGCATGTCTGCAAACCTCTTGTGCTTGTTGCTTTTCCTTAGTAGTGGTTTCTTAGCAGGTATTTGACTATAAAAGCCTGATTGGCACAGTCTCCTCTGAACAGTTGATGTAGAGATGTGTCTGAACTTATCCTCAGCAGCAGAGGTGGCTCTTGGTCTTCCTTTCATGGGACGGTTCTCGTGTGAACTGGCTTCGTCAGAACATTTGATGGTTTTTGAGACTACACTTGCGGATACTTTCAAAGTTTTTACAAGTTTTTTCCAGACTGTCTGACCTTCACTTCTCAAAGCAACGATGGACTGCCGTTTCTCTGTACTGAGCTGATTGGTTCATGCCATAACTTGGATTCTAGCAGTTGTCAGTTAGGGCTGTCAACTGTGTACCAACTTGACTTCTGCACATCACAACTGATGGTCCCAACTCCATTAGGAAAGCTAGAAATTCCACGAATTAACCTTGACAAAGCACATGTGTGAAGTGAATATCATTTCCGGTGACTACCTCATGAAGCTCATCCAGAGAATGCCAAGGGTTTGCAAAGCTGTAATCAAAGCAAAGGGTTGCTGCTTTAAAGAATTTAAAATATAAAGCATATTTAGAGTTATTTCACAATTGTTTGTTTGCAACATAATTCCATATATCTCATAGTTTTGGTGTATTCAGTACATATCGACGAGGTAGAAAGTAGCAAAAACAAAGAAAAAGCATTAAATGAGAAGGTTTGCCCAAACTTTTGACTAGTAGTGTATAAGCAGAATTAAATCCTAAACGCACAAGCCTGTTCAAATAAAATCTGGTGCGACAGAAACACAATGCAACACCTATTTCGGTCATGGTAGGACTGAGCTCTGGTGGTTTGCATTTTAACAACAGGTCCCAGTAGAGGGATCTCTGCCGTGAAAAGGGTTAAAAGGGTTCACCTGTAAAGCTCTGATCATCCATGACAGAGCTCTTTGAAGCTGGATCACGAGTGAATCACCATCAAAATCTGCACTTTCATGTGGGTTGCAGTGGGCTCTGATGTCATCCTTGTTTTCCCAGTTTGATCTTCGCTCCTCTCCTCCAACACTCCTCTCTCTCTCGCAGGTTTTCCATCATCCGAGATGGAGTTTCATTGATCTGTTTTTTTTCTCCTACTTGTTTTGGCATCTCAACATGGAGTCAACAGGCAAGCGTCCCAAGGGCAGCAGAGAGTAGCTACAAGTAGGATCGCACTGAGTGTTACGGGCCAAAAAAAATGTATACAAGCAAGTTTCAGTGACTTCCACTGGTTAGTGACAACACGAGAAATTTTAAGAAAGTTGAAATTTTTTTTCAGAAAAAATTAAGCACAGTTTTTCTCCTTTCAATTAATGCATTTTCTTTGTTTTGTTATTGTAAACTGAAACCATGTCCATGAGTTTGAATGTGACTTTAATGCAGAAAAGGCAGATGAGACAAATCAACTGCATTACTATTGCTGAAAAATTGCCACCTATATGCAGCAGCTTATCAAAAGTGGAGGTAATAATAATAATATGAAACCTCTGGCAATATTTTAACATTGTTTTCTGGTCTACTATAATACAGGTTGGCAGTTTTCCAGAATTTTCTATTGTTTCACATTTTGTGGAAATTAATTTAGGAAATAAATCGGCAGAAAAACTGAAACTCTGGTTGTGAGATTTTATAATGATAGAAAAGGATACAGTAAGATCAGAGACCAACACAAAATCAGTGGAAACACAGTTGCAGCTGTAATCAAAACGTGTAAAATAAGTCACAGCACCACTAATCGGTGCTACTGTGATCGCCTTCCCAAAATGACGCCACCAAGAGTGTGCTACTTTTACAATCTAACAGACAGGAAAGTGCCTCAGACTTTGCCCAGGGGTTAAAAGTGGGAAGAAAAACATTTCTGTGACAGTTCAAACATTATGAAGGACAGTGTCTAACAGCAACCTCAGTGCATAGCAGGGGTGTCAAACTCATTTTAGTTTAGGGGCCACATTCAGCCCAATTTGATCTCAAGTGGGCTGGGCCAGTAAAATCACAGCATAGTAACCTATAAATAATGACAACTCCACATTTTCCGCCTTTGTCTTAGTGTAAAAAAAGTGCATTCTGAAAATGCTCACATTTAATCAACTATCTTTTTTACAAAACTTCATGAATAACCTGAAATTTCTTAACAACATTAAGTTCCATTTCAGCAGTGTTACATCTCATTTCATCATTTCCACATTGACTACTTACAGATCACTACAGGCACAAAACATTTAGTCACAGATATCTGGAACTGAACAATGTAGTATTTCACCTTATGATTAAAACAACTTGTCAAATTATTTTAAAGTTGCATTCATTTTCACATCTGTGCAGTGATCCTGAGCACCACACAAACAAAAGTGGAAACTATAAAAAATGAAAGTTAAGTTGTCCCCCTGCCCTGTAAATGTATTCAATTTATACCTTAAAAAAATACATAAAACTTGTGGCACTACAGTGGACAAATATAAAATAGCAGTTACTTTGACTGAAAAATAATACTTAATGTCTTCTCTGTAATTTTTACACTTTGCAAAGCCGTACCACTGGCTGGATTGGACGCCCTAGTGGGCCGGTTTTAGCCCATGGGCCATATGTTTGACACCCCTGGTGTATAGCAACCAAGGAAAACATCCCTTGCTTGCTCTTTGGCACCACACTGGTAGAATAAATTTTTCTACAGAACATAAAAAGAAGCATTCCTTGGTCATGTGAGACCAGGATAAATTTGTTTGGTTCAGGCAGGGTATAATAGGTTTAAATCCAGTCAGGACCACTCCAGTGAATGCAAAGTCCTGACCTTGACACCCAATTTGAATCTAAAGCCTATTTTAATAATAATCTAACGGGCTACTGTAAAGAGAAAGGCAGAACAACACAACCCCTCAAGCAGAGACAGCAGCCGAAAAAAAAAGCCTCTGAAGAACAAAACATCTATTCAGAAATTTGTAGACACTAGTAACCGCAATGCTGAGGAAGACAGTCATCAAAAGTACAGCAGACATACAAAACAATGAAAAAACAAGCAATTTTAATCTTAGTAACAAACAGACTTTTGTTGTACTTTTCATGGTGCTTGTATTGTTAATATTGTAAATCTCAATTGGTAGTTTTTAATTGTACATAACAACAAATATCTACTATTTAGCCTAGAAATAATGCATTTACGGTAAGGTCATTAAATTTTGAATCATTAACAATTATTATTGGAGCTAATTTCAGTCTATCATCCTCTGCTGAATATGATTAGTCACTGAACAGCCTATTTGTTGTTTTATAACCCTATGCGATCAGCAGACCATGAAATAAGCGGACAGAAATTGGAAACTTTTTTACTCAAGCTCGCGTTTTGAAACGACAAATGAGGACGAGGACACGGATACAGACTTTGTTGAACTTTGCAAACCACCGTTCAAGTCAATTAATTGTGTGTCATTGTGGCATCAATCATAACGTTATATAATTTAAATAATAGTATGATGCAACCACATAACTGAGAAAATTTGTCTTGTAGCCACTCAGAGTCAGAAGAAAGCTCCAGCACCAAGCAGCAGCCAAGAGCCACAAGTCCAGAGTGGGAGGTAGGATTGTTCATTGAGTGAATATCAAAATGAATATAATGCAGAGTTTGGTGTAGACCTGCTCTATATGAGAAGTGCCCTGAGATGTGAGATGATTCAGCTCTACATTCATGAAACTGACCTGACGGCTTTGTAAAAAGTGGAGATTTGTGCTGAGAATTTTGACCATTTTAAAAATGATTTAGTGTCCGAGGCAGAGCCGGTAGTGATGAGGGGATTACTGCTGTCAGTATGGAAGGAACAGGTAAGCTGTTGGAACAGAGTGAACAAGCAAGCATTAGTTCCAATACTTTCTATGCCCAAACGATAGTAGTGACCCATTTTATTTTCATCATTAAAAGATAGTGAATACACAAAGCCCACAACTGAAAGGGAATAGGATGATATTAAAACATTTACTTTCATTACTGATGTTGTCCAGTTTTAATAAAGTTCATGCTACTTTTATAAAATGATGAAAGTGAGTAAATTGTATTTGTGTCATCTGTGTTTGATTTCTGTCTTTTCTCCTGTCATCCAGATGTTCAGAGGGAGCTGATGCCACATCTGGTCCAGTTGATGGAAGAAGACCTTGAAGTTCTCTGACTGAAGATGGTCCTCTCACTGGATTTATGGTTCAAACTCCACCAATGAGCCAACAGAGAAGCTTTAGGTTTATTAAATGTTGCTATGAAGGTATCGCTGTTTTTCTTTGTGAATGCAATGTGCTCCAACTGAAACTTGAATGAGTACTTGAATGAGGATTTAGCTGCATTAATAACTTCATAACATTCTAATTTTTATTCCAGTCTTGGTTGGAAATAGAATCTCTGTATTGATTCATTTAAAAACTGAACTTCACAGCATGTTGGAGCAAAACAACCAGATGAAAAGTGTGATGGTGTTGGATTGTCAGAGCGTAATGTTGCAGTTCAAAGCAGCTTTTCTATCTTAGTTCATTCTGACATTCTGCTCTGAATCAACAGCAGATCCAGCTGATGGTGATCCATGCTGTGGAAGTCTCACATCTCCTCATTTAATTACACTGTTTATTCACCAACACTTTATTTGATAAAAGTCCCATCTAGATTTTATGAGGAATGTGATGTTTTAATTTCTCTGTGAATAACTGCAGTCTAATGGAACAGCTGGAGTTGTAACATCTGTCCTGATATTGATCATGAAGTATTGATCAGAATACTTACGGTTAGCAGTCATCCCTGAAGTTTTACATTAAAATCTTTACTGTTGTTGTGAACTTTGGTAAGAAGGACAAACTTTAGTGTTGCCATGGATACATGAGCGTTAAATTCTGTTCATGTTTCATTTTGGGAAATGCAGTCCAGTAGATGAGTTTGTTTTTACTGACAGTTACCATTCAGTCTGAGATATTAAGAATAAATAAATGTGCGTAATGTGGAAATGAACAGATTTTATTTTTATTTATTCCTTCAGCTGCTGCGGGTGAAGTTCCAGAATGTGGAGGAATTTAGTCTCATAATCACAGACAATAAATCTTATCTGAAAGTTGAGTTATTGTTGTTTATCAGCACAATACAAAACGATTCATGTCAGACATATTCAACTCTAGAATATCATGATTTATGTAAGTTTACCTCAAAAATATGAATGCTCAGGTTAAGATTGTGCACTGATATTTACGATGTGAGTTTAGTTTATGACTCTGCACTACAATATTATTTATTATTTAAATTTACATCATTATTATAGTATTTAGGGTCAGACCCTACAGTATTGTGATTTTAAAAAATCAAATATTCTATAAAATGCAAATACACTGAACTAATTTGGGTATATTTAAGTGAGACTCTACAACATTATTTGACTAATCCTCTGCTGTACGTTCAAACCTGAGGCCTTAAATAGAAACACACAAGTATCTGTTTGAAGGAACTTCTGCAGAGTCCTGGTTCCACAATATGATGATAGAATTATAGACAAACTTTAACAGAAGCTGCCTGAGAGTTTACAGGTTTATATGTTAAATTTCTTCAGTAATTTAATGAGAGTTATCAGCAAAAATCAAGTGCTCATTTGATGAACTTCATTTCCTAAAACATCCAGAATTGGAGCTCATATCTTTGGCAGCTGTAAAGTTTCTGCTCCTTCAAAGTTCACAGCACGATAAATGAATTCCTAAAACACTCAATGCTGGAGAACGTTTGTGATGCTGAAGCAGTGACCAGTTTTTCTGTTTCTTCTCTGGAGATGCACAATGAGGGACGTCTGCAGCAACTGAGAAAGAGTCTCAGAACATTCTGACATGAGGAAAAAGACCTTATTGAAGACGGCAACGAACAAGACAGCAGACGGCATGCATTCAAGGTGAGCTCTGAACATCTGATCTGGAACAGGAATTTAGTAATGGCAGCATGAGCTTCATTTCAGTCTGTAGCTGCTGAATTCATGGATGAATCATCTGGCACTAGGGAGGAAGGCCATCAAACATCAACGTCAGCTGATGGAGGTCCAAGAGTCTCACCAAACAAACAACCAACAGAGTGAAGACTTCAAACCTGATTGGACGGCCTCCTATTCAGCCACATGTGTGAACAAATGCCTCTAAGTTGATTTGTTTCCTAAAATAAATCTAGTTTGAGTCCTAATCTGTGTCTGTGTGTTTGCTTCTTTACACCGCTGTTGACAGTTTAGGCTGTTACATTGTTCCAGACGAGTACAAAATACTTCAGAGCCGTTCTACCACAACCCTGACAGGAAGAACTCCAACAGCTACTGAATGTTCCTGTGATCCCCTCAAGGCTACAGGAGGAGTCCTACAAGGACGAGCCGTCCACCTGATGCCGGCCAGTCGCTGCGGTTCAAAGCCGACACCGAGTATGTGGACTTCTACTGGACCACATGGAGGACTTCAAACTGAACCAACACGTTCCCCGACTCGTGGGTCTGAGGACGCCGCCGAGCCTCGGCCCAGCTGGCCGCCTGTCTGCGGGTGTTTGAGTGCTGAGAGGTTTGTGGATGCATGTGAACGTGTCTGTGTTGAAACAGCAGTTTTTGACTCAGTAACGCCAGTAAAAACCAAGAGTTCCTTTATTTATGACTTCCACTAAAAATCTGATGAAAATAAGTTTGCCAGGGTTCTGACTGATAACAGATTATTAAATAATGAAAATAATTAAATATTTCTTTAAACAATCCTTTTAGGTCTACATTTCCTTTACACTGAGTTCTTGGTATATGTACAAGTATTTTGGGTGGAATAAACCAAGAAGCCCAATGTTCAAGGGTTCTTCTGGGAATATACCATTAAACCAACCTTTTAGGTAAATGTTCCAGGCTGTTGGGTAGAATATACCATCAGATAAACCTTTCAGGTCTACATTGGAAGATTTATAGTAGAATATTACTCCAAACCACCCTTTAGGTCTACATGTAAGGTGGAATACTCCTTTGTACCAAGTTTTTTTTTGGTCTACATTGAAGGATTTTAGGTGGAATATTCCTTTGAACAAACTTTTTAAGTTAATGTTCAAGGACATTGGGTGGAATATACCATCAGACCAGCCTCCAAGGTCCACAGTAATGAATTTTAGGTGGAATATATCAATTCAAACCAACTTCTCAGGTCTACATTTCAGGTGGAATGTTCCTCTATACTAACTTTTTTGGTCTACATTGAAGTATTTTTTCTAAACCACTCTTTTGGGTGGATATTTGAGGCTTTAGGTGGAATATTCCTTTTAAGCAGCCCCTCAGGTCTCTTTGAGGATTTTGAATGGAATA
Organism: Acanthochromis polyacanthus; assembly: GCF_021347895.1. NCBI lineage: Eukaryota > Metazoa > Chordata > Actinopteri > Pomacentridae > Acanthochromis > Acanthochromis polyacanthus. Next base: position 17,519,136 of record NC_067123.1, read on the forward strand.
CTCGGTTAAACCAACATTTTAGGTGCATGTCCAGGGATTTTTGGTGGAATGTTCCTTTAAGGTTGATGTGTGAGGACCTTGTAGGTCCTCACACATCAACTACTTCCTAAAACCAACCTTTTAGGTCAACGTTCAAAGATTTAAGGTGGAGATTTAACCCAAGATTTAAACCAACCAAAATTTCATGTTTTTATCATTATCAATTGAGAAACCTCAATCCAGACCCTTCATAAAGACGTCTGAGATTTATGCTGCTGTTATTTGTTTAGTCCAGACTAAATGACAGAAATCCACAACTGTAATTTTATGTCAGAACTCGGTTATTAAATGTCAAAACAATGCATGTGACTCTAAAAACTCAACAGCTTTACAAACTCTAAGATTAAACTCTCCACAAGGATCCAAAATAAGTTGGACTTCTACATGAGAGCTTTAATTATTCTTCATCTGCTTCCTGAAAAGTTTGGTCAATAAAAAAGACAAAAACTAATATTTTCAGCTGAACTAAAGACAGACTTTGTGATTTTTCTGCTCACATGTTGTGTTGTTGTCAGCTTACTCTTTCAAATAAATATCCTCCTAACCCCCTGGAAACCAGCGCTTGTCCTGTTTTTGTGTCGCTCCTTGGTGACCCTACAGCCGATCATACTGTTTTTTGAGCAACACACCACATTATGATGTTTTTGCAATGATGCTTCTACTATGGAACCAGTTTGACATGTTCAGGCGTTCTTTGTGCGAAAACTCAAGAGATTTCAGGTATTAGAAGGTGGTTTTCAACTTTGTTAACTTTCTGCTTCAACTTTAAACTAAATTTCCTTCACTAAGCCAGCCCTCTGGACTTCCAGTAAGCTGTGTTCCTATTGGCTGTCCAGGTGGCTGCTTGGTGTTATCAGGAACACCTGAGCAACTTAGTGTCTTCCTGCTTTATGTCTGCAGTCAAACATTTCCTCTGCTTCTCTTCACTGATCCATGTTTGGCTCCGTTGTTTTAGTTTGTTCTTTAGGTGTTGGCTTGCAGCTTCCAGCAGTAAATTTGTCTTTAATGTGTTTCTTGGTGTGTTTTAGGGCTTTGTACTGGATAGTTGTCTTGGTAAATGTGGTTCTTTAGCCACAGTTACCACATGGTGCTAATGTATGCAGTGATTAGTGGATTTGGTGCAGTTGAGTTGTGTCTTTATCTTGGCTGTAGTGAGTCTTTAGAGGTTTTTCTGTATTCTTGTTTGTGAACCAATGTTGGTTGTCCAGAAAGTAAGAGTTCCTGTCCTGATTCTCTGTTTAAAGAGGTTCTCTGGTAGGCTGCAGGAAACTTTAGCGTTTGGGTTGTGCTAGTTTGGTTTTTGTACGGTTTCATTTGGACGACTATCTTGAGGCCCCTCTATGTGGTTTAGTGAGGTTTTCTGTAACAGTTCTACAAAGCAACCTGCAGCAGAAGAGATGTTGAGAGTTTTTAGGAAGTGCTGGAGACCAGACTTTAGAGCAGCAGAAACATTTGTCAGCAGTTTGAACAGGAGAAGGTGAGCTTCAGAGTAGAAATAAGAAGGAAACCTTCTTGACCCGTGTGGTGAGGTCCTGTACCAAGAGTTTGAGCAGGTTGTGAAGAGTCTGTAGTTCTTTGGTCTGAAAGCACAACAAGAGTTGACTCATTAAAGGAGAAAACAGGAGATATTGTTGGTTCTTCTGTCGCTCTGCAGTTTCCAGTTCCCTTAGACTGAATATAAAGTTTGTATTTTAAATAATTTGTGTGAGCTCAAGAAGACTTCAATAAACTCCCTCCATCCCCTGGACACAACACATTTTACCATGTTAAATCTTTTTTTATATATGATTTTGAGTCTTAATCATAGTTTCAATCGTAATTTTTTCTCTTTGCTTGTGTAGTTTTGTCATCTCTGTGAAAGGTTTTAAACAAATAAAGTTGAATTGATAAACTGAATAATTGACAAACTTATGACTGACAACGGAAATATTTTCATTGTGATTTAAGTGTTTATTTCATCTGGTTGGGGTTAAAATCTTGACAGAAAAAAAGTAAAAGAAATAAACTACAATAAAAACAACTAAATCAAAGGAAAAACATTTAATACAATAAAACTTTTAAAAAGAAAATTAAACATTAAATACAATTAAATTATATTAAACAGACAAAACATTTAAACACAATGCTACAGTCCTTTTCTCGGTAGTTTGTAGCTTTTGTCGAACTCATAATCAATGTACTTTTTATAGGAGAAAATATAGTTTACTGACAAAGTGGGTTCTTTGGCTTTTTAATAACAATTCTGTTTTTTTTTCTTCTTCAAACTGAAGATAGAAAACATGTAATTATGAAAGTAAACACTTTTTATACAAATATTAAACATTAAAGATGGAATGTTTTAGATAATCAAACATTTAAAAAAATACAATGTACAGGAACATTAAACATTTAAAAAATACAAAACATTTAATTGGATTATTAAACCTTTTAAAAAGACAAAACATTTAATTAAAGGATTAAATCTTTAATTAGAAAATTAAATCTTAAAGAAAATAAAACTTTAAATAGGAATTATACAGAAAATACAATGAAGCATTTAAAAAGAAAATTAAACATTAAAAGGTGATAAAATACTTACAAAGAAGAATTTTAACAGACATTTAATCTAAAAATTAAACATTGGGAAAGAAAAGGAAATTTTTCAAACAAGCCAATAAAACATTTGAAAAAAACAATTAAACAATAAAAAAGACAAAACATTTTGAAATCAAATCAGACATTAAAAAGGAATAAAAGGTGAGAAAAGAGCAAAACGAAACATTTAAGAATAATCAAACTAAAGACAAAACATTTGAAAAGTCACCAGTTAGACTTTAGAAGATAAAATTAAACAGAAGAGACAATAAAACGATCAAAAAGAGCATAAACGGATAAAGGTCTTAAAGCGTTTTTTCATCTGAAATGAAAACATCAAGTTGTTTCTTTAAACATTTCCTCTTTCTGTGTTCTTGGTTTGATTGTGGACAGATTTACTAAGAACTCATTTCAGAAAACTGCTTTCCAGATAAAGTATACTAGTAGTTGAAGGCATCGATCAAACTGTTACCTTCTGATCTCCACAAACTTTACTGTTCAGTGAAGAGAATCAGTGTGTTGAGGATTTCTAAGAAACTCACAGGTGAAGGTCTGAGAAGAACTCAGATGGATGGTCTAAATGTGAAATCAAGACTCATGGTCACAAGTTTTAAGGCTTCTGTTAACCACAAAGTTCAAACTCACACCGAACTACTGAAAAACTTTTAGATTTTCAGTCCTCAGACTGTCGAAAGGTTCAAACTAACAGGAATCTACTCAGGAACTTAGAAGATATCAGTCCTTGGACTGTCTGAAAGTTAAGTCAAACACAGAACTGCTGTGGGACTTAGAAAATTTCAGCCCTCAGACAGTGTGAAAGCTCAGGTCCTGAGGACTCGGGAGGTCTCAAGGCTTTGTAAAGTCTTGGAACTGAGGGTTCAACCCTCCAGCGCAAAGGCTGAAGTCCAACCTCCTGAGAAAAACGGTCAAGTCGAGACCCGAGTTAAAAAAAAAGTCGAAAATGGCAAAAAAATCGATGATAAATGCGCAAAAAAAGAAGAATTAGTATCTGAGTGAGTAGCTCAGGGGATAAGAAGAGAGACAACCAAGCAGAAGATAGTAGGTTCAAGACCTGCCACTGGCAGTTTTCTGTCTTTGTCTAAGTTTTTCAAAAATTTAAGACAGGTCAGGTCTTAAACCAGTGACCTGCAGATCCATAGACAAACCGTTAACTCACTGAGCTTCAAATCAGACAAAAAGAAAAAAATTTGTCGTCCCTTTGTCATCGTAGTTTCCACTTGACCACATGGGTGGAGCCAAGACAGAGTCAGGGTGGAGTCAGGGCGGAGAGTAGGAGGGGAGGTGGGTGGCGGTTTCCCCCCTCTACCCCCCACCTCCTCTGACTGCCCCCCTCTACTCCCCCACCGCCCACCACACCTTCCACCACCCGACAAGTTTTTTCGAGTCTCGACGGGTTTTCCTGAGTTTCTGCAGTTTCCACCAGGTCAGAGGCAGAACAAGTTGCAATGAAGAGGTGTTGAAGTCTGCGAGGATGGAGTGACGCTTTACTGGAACTAGAAGGAAGATGACTAGAAGAGCAGATCTTTAACCAGCATCCCTAAAATCCAGAGAAATGAAGGGAGGTCAACTTTTATCAGACTCCATCCCGATGTTCAACTTGATATTTTTACTTTGAGATTTTTAGCACCATAAACCTTTAGTATCACGCTTTATTATCATTTATTAGAACTTTAATGGAATCCACCAGCAGATTCAGTTTTTGCTGAGAAACTTTATTCTTGTCGTCGTGGGACTGCAGTATTTAACCCGTTGCGCTTCAGTTGCGCTTCAGTGTCCCGCCCGCGGTACACTTTGAGATCTGCATAAGCAATTTGCTAAATGTCTGAAACTGCAAACGCGATTATACAAACACTACACACCGATGGAAAGCTTAGATTCTCACGAATCCGCCGGTATAAACCACTTTCAGATGTGATTACCACAGCGGGTAATATAAACACATTTGTCCGACAAACAACGAATATCCATCCGTCCTTTCTCTGTACACGGCTTCAATGTACACAGCGCGACTCACATTTCCAGGTTCATTATTACACACAGATGAAAATATTTCACAAAAAACGGCCATAATCCAACCTTGGACATCCAGACAAAACAAGCCAGTATACTTTGTCCAAAACATGTCTTGAAGTCGGTATATAATCCACGAATAGGTCGTTTTCGAGGAAATGCACCTCGCGATGCGCGTCCAATATTCCCTGTATTTCTCGTCATATTTTTATTTACAAATAGAATATTAGCAATTTTTTGTACTGAAAATGGCTGGAATTGACTGCAGCTTAAAGGGTTAAAACTGTTCCTTCTGTTTGACCTCATGTTTATTTGCTTTAGTGGAGAAAGTTATTTTAATTGTCAATTAGTCTCTTAAAAATCAAACAAATTGGATTAGTCAGGTTTAAATATCTTACTGTCATATTTTAAATATGACCAAAAAAATAAAAAAATAAAGCGTCTTGAGACAATTTGACCTGTAATTGGCTTTACATAAATAAAATTAAATTTAAATTGTGTGTATCTTGTAATGTTGGAGTAATTCAGCCATATATATTGGAAAACACATTTTCTTTGTCCATTAATCTGTTGATCGTTTTCTCCAGTAATTCATTTCTTGTTTTGGTTTATAAAATGTCAAACTCAAAAGATTTACATTCATGAAAACTTTGTTGACTTTGTTTTTGTTTTGTTTACAGATGTTAAGTTAAAGGAGTTTTATTTGTGACGTATAGCCAATCAAATCACTCCAGAAGACAGAGCGACCACAGCTAGAAAAAGGTTCAGAGCCAAAGTAGCACCATTTTTAAATTTATTTATTACCATAAATCAGTAAAAACTAAAACACTGATAATCAGTAAATCAATCAGCCCACAATTACTACAATTCTACAATGTATGTCTCTTTCCTTTGACTTGTTATTTGTACAATATACGATGTATATGATAGTGTTTTTCATACCAAAGGCTACACACGTGGACAAAATTGTTGGTACCCCTCAGTTAAAGAAGGAAAAACCCACAATTCTCACTGAAATCACTTGAAACTCACAAAAGTAACAATAAATAAAAATTTATTGAAAATTAAATAATCAAAAACAGCCATTACTTTTGAATTGTTGATTAACATAATTATTTAAAAAAAACAAACTAATGAAACAGGCCTGGACAAAAATGATGGTACCTCTATAAAAGATTGAAAACTATTTGACCAGAGTGACATGATTAACTCAGGTGTGTCATTTAATTGACATCACAGGTGTTTCCAAACTCATAATCAGTCAGTCTGCCTATTTAAAGGGAGACAAGTAGTCACCCTGCTGTTTGGTGAAAAGGTGTGTACCACACTGAACATGGACAACAGAAAGCGAAGGAGAGAATTGTCCCAGGACATCCGAAAAAAAATTATAGACAAACATCTTAAAGGTAAAGGCTATAAGACCATCTCTAAACAGCTTGAAGTTCCTGTGACAACAGTGGCTCATATTATTCAGAAGTTCAAGACCCACGGGACAGTAGCCAACCTCCCTGGACGTGGCCGCAAGAGGAAAATTGATGACAAATTGAAGAGACGGATCGTTGGAATTGTATCCAAAGAGCCCAGAGCAACCTCCAAAGAAATTAAAGGTGAACTCCAAGGCCAAGGTACATCAGTGTCAGATCGCACCATTCGTCGTTGTTTGAGCCAAAGTGGACTTCATGGGAGACGACCAAGGAGGACACCACTGCTGAAAAAAACTCATAAAAAAGCCAGACTGGAATTTGCAAAAATGCATGTTGACAAGCCACAAAGCTTCTGGGAGAATGTCCTTTGGACAGATGAGACCAAACTGGAGCTTTTTGGTAAGGCACATCAACTCTATGTTCGTAGACTCAAAAACCAAGCATATGAAGAAAAGAACACTGTCCCTACAGTGAAACATGGAGGAGGCTCAGTAATGTTTTGGGGCTGCTTTGCTGCATCTGGCACAGGGTGTCTTGAAAGTGTGCAAGGTACGATGAAATCTGAAGACTATCAAGGCATTCTGGAGAGAAATGTGCTGCCTAGTGTCAGAAAGCTTGGTCTCAGTCGCAGGTCATGGGTCTTCCAACAGGACAACGATCCAAAACACACAGCCAAAAACACCCAAGAATGGCTGAGAGAAAAGCGTTGGACTATTCTAAAATGGCCTTCTATGAGCCCAGATCTGAATCCCATTGAACATATGTGGAAGGAGCTGAAACATGCCATTTGGAGAAGACACCCATCAAACCTGAGACAACTGGAGCTGTTTGCTCATGAGGAGTGGGCCAAAATACCTGTTGACAGCTGCACAACGCTCATTGACAAATACAGAAATTGTTTAATTGCAGTGATTGCCTCAAAAGGTTGTGCAACAAAATATTAAGTTATGGGTACCATCATTTTTGTCCAGCCCTATTTCATTAGTTTGTTTTTTTTAAATAATTATGTTAATCAACAATTCAAAAGTGATGGCTGATTTTGATTTTCAATAAATTTTTATTTACTGTTACTTTTGTGAGTTTCAAGTGATTTCAGTGAGAATTGTGGGTTTTTCCTTCTTTAACTGAGGGGTACCAACAATTTTGTCCACGTGTGTATATGATGTTTTCTCAGAGACCTACTATGCTACTAGTGGCGGCTGGCCAATAGAGGGCGTTCGAGCCCCCCCCCCCCCACCGGTGTTTTTGATTTTTCATTTTTAAAATAACTATTTAAAAAAACAAAAAAACAATAGTCAGTTATTTTTAGCACCATACATGTTTAAATTCGCAATTACATGTCATGTACAAAATATTAATTTGAATTTTTTGGGAAAATAGTTTCCTGCTCATCTCAGTTTCCTGCGCAACTGAGCTGCTGGGGCACTAGAGAAAACGCCCTTCCAGTGCGGCAGAGCAGCCAATTACCGACAAGAGATTCGACATAGCAACAGAAATTTATCCAATCAGCATCGTCGAATCTGATGCCCAGAGGGGCGATTTCGATATCACCAAAAGCCAAGTGAGCATGCGTGAGTGCAGTGGGATAACTGTGACAGTGACAATGATGGATGATGCGGATGGTGAAAGTGTATGATCTCTTCTTCTAAATCCATTTGAAAGGAGAACATTGGTGGAAAAACTAAAAATAAAACAGATCAACCTAATATCAAAATAAGTCAACAAACCAGCGAGAAAGGTAAATTTTATACAAGAGGCTTCTCTTGTAATTGGTACAAGAGGAAGGCTTGGCTAGCTGGATGCAGTCATGCAAATTTTTTATATTGCTTCCCGTGTTTGCTCTATAAAACAGCTGGGACAGACACGGCATGGACTGTTTCAGGAGTAAGAGATATGAAACATTTAGTCGAGAAAATAAAGAAACGCGAGTAGGAGGGCACAGGGCATATGAAGAACACCGTTAAGCTAACAATGCTAGGCAAGGCTAACATCGCGACACAGCTAGATGAAGTGTAACACAGTTACACACTGAAGAACAACACACTGAACTGTTCTGAAGTGGCCTCCAATGAGCCCTGAATCCTACTGAACATCTGTGGAAGGAGCTAAAACACGCAGTCTGGAGAAGGATAGCCTTCACACCTGAGACAGCTGGTTGCGGGGAGGGAATTTTAAAAAAATTGTGCACTTTGTGACAAGTTTTTGCAATTTGGCATGATGTATGGTATGGGCATAAAGTTTTTTTTTTTTAAAAAAAACACATACAAGTTAGGTTAGCCATCTGGTGGCCATTATGCACAAAATCCAATATGGCCGCTATCAGAAATTGAAAATCTCATATCTCAGCTCTTATTAGCACTAGATCCTTGTATAATACCACTTTTTCCATGTTCTGGAGGTCATTTTTGAACCAATTTTTGTCTGTTTTGACATCATTTTCAAGGTCAGGCTATATTCAAGGTAATTTTCAACCAAATATAGCCATAACTCTCGTACTAAGCTGCATAGAAATAATTGGTCCCTAACCTTCATCATAAAATAACACCTTCAAATGACAACACTCAAGACATGAAGAATCCAGGGTTATTTAGCAATTATTTTCATCATGAGTGACAAACATCCTTTTGATGATCCTGTACTTACAAGGAAGGACACTGATTGGGCATTGTGTTGTTTGTGCCAAGACAAATCTAATAACAACAAGAGTGGATGCAGTCTGGGACACATATACAGAGACTAGTCTGAAGTCACAAACTCATGCCAAAAGGGGTGAAACTGCAAGGCGCCGCACACGAGTCTCAGCCAAGATACTTCTGCCAAAAGGAGCCGAATGGCAGACATCTCTCAAAGATAGTCAAAATAAAGACGAGTTCTTTCAGTTCATTAGTCAAGAACTCCAGAAGAGCACAGCTGATTCGTGGTACCAACTCTTCACAACAAAGGCTGACCTTGTGTTGAGTAACAAAGCAGCTGACCTATCAGCATTGTCCCCCTGCCAGCAAGAAGAAGCTGACACACGGATGATGCTCCACTTGCGTCATGCTACCGAGCAGGGTCACACTAAGGCCTACCTCAGGACGGTGGATAGTAATGTGGTGGTGCTGGCCATCAACCTTTTCTATGAGCTAGGCCTCGCAGAGCTGTGGATTGGATTTGGTACAGGAAAATCATACAAAGATATTCCAATCCAACACATCTCACAATTGATGGGACCTCAATGCTGTGAAGCACTAACCTTCTTCCATGCATTCACAGGGTGTGATGTTGTATCAGCAATGTTTGGAATCGGCAAAAAGACTGCATGGAATGCATGGGCTGCCTTTCCTGAGGTAAGTGACACATTCATTGCCATCACCCAAGACTCGAACAGCTCGACACTCAACTCACCTCATATGCGACGTCTGGAGCGATGGACTGTAATCATGTACAGTAAAAACTGTGGTGCAGTCTCAGTGAATGAAGCAAGGAAACTCATGCTCACCCAAGGGCTCAAGACCCTGGACTCGATCCCCTTGACCCAGCATGCTTTGTTCCAGCATGCTAAGCATGCTCAGCTCTCCGCAGCCTTTGTCTGGAAGCAGTCCCTCTTTAAAACCCCCAAGATTCCAAACCCTAGTGAATGGGGATGGGAATGGAATACCAGAACCAAAGAGTGGGTGCCATATTGGACAGATCTGGCAGATGTTAGCCAGGCATGCTGGCTTCTACTCCACTGTGGCTGTGTGGTTGCCTGTAGGGGCAACTGTAAGTGTCATCGAGCTGGACTCCGCTGTAGTACATTGTGCAAGTGTGAAGGGAGCTGCACTAATAACAGTGAAACCTGATCTTTCTTTCCCGATGCATTGTTGTATCAATGGGTTCATAACTGCATTTACAACTACTGTAAAATAATATCTTGATAAGATGTTTTCAAAGTTAATGTTTTCTTCATATTTCTGGCATTTCAAATATACATGTATATAGCTGAAAATATAAACATCTATTTTTATTGTGAAAAGTGAACTAATAAATTCAAGGCTATTGGAAAATTGGTTGTTATAGTTTGGTTATTGCTATTATATCTTATTGGGAATGAATGTAACACAAATATGTCTGAGAAATCAAGCTGTTGCCTGCTATTTTTGTTAGTTATTGTAGTTATGTATTGACTAATATAAGAACAAGTTTTGATTTTTGATAATGGATGATGATGGGATAGAGCCAAAGATTATCTATGTCACACAGTTCTTGAGGTGTGGTCAGACATCATGGTATCAGCATCAACAGCAGAGGTTCATTTTAAAGTATCCCTGGAAAGATTTCCTCTGTCAAATATACTTTCCAAGTACTTAAAGACAGAAAGGCCCATAGTTACTTTAGCTTTAGGAGAGAGGATTTTATTCTTCAGCTTATCTGTGGTGCAATTTAAATGTAATAACTGTAGCGTTCATTACTTTGGACATATTCTGGGAGTCTATTTTTCCAGCCTACACTGCAGGAATACGTACTACAACATGTGAATCAGTCATTAAACAATGTTGACTATTGAGAGTAGCTTTACTGTTTTCTCCAGTTTGACTTCAGAGACTCAGCAGATATTCAGGACGACTGACAACACAGAACCTTACCTTACTGTTTTAATCACATTTACGTTTTCGAATTGTTACATTAATGTGAACCAGTGTCTCCACTGACAGCTTTATTAACTAAATGTACCACATTACAGTAACACAACTCACTTCAGCTGTTTGCATGAAACTCAATGCAAACATCGTTAGCTTAATGCTACGTTAGCTTTAATAAGGCTACGACTGAGCAGCTAGCTCAGTTAGCATCGCGAACATTAAAGCTAATATTTACTGGATGCTACCTCTCTTCTCTGGTCAACACACACTGAAATAAACTCCACTAACATCTGGAGTGCACGGCACAATTACATCTGACACTACAGTTGTATAAAAAGTGCAATAAAAGCGGCACCGATAACAAAATAAACACTTACCAAACTATCAGAGTCCTTTCAGTGTTTGCTGGTAGGATCAGTCGAAGGTAGAAAACTGGTTAAAACAAGCCAACAGGCACAAAAACTGTCTGAGGAAGAAGCTCTGCTGCTCCACCGATACAGTGCCTTGTGAAAGTATTCGGCCCCCTTTAACTTTTCAACCTTTCGCCACATTTCAGGCTTCAAACATAAAGATATAAAATTTTAATCTTTTGTCAAGAATCAACAACAAGTGGGACACAATCATGAAGTGGAACGAAATTTATTGGATATTTTAAACTTTTTTTAACAAATAAAAACCTGAAAAGTGGGGCGTGCAATATTATTCGGCCCCCTTGCATTAATACTTTGTAGCGCCACCTTTTGCTGCAATTACAGCTGCAAGTCGGTTGGGGTATGTCTCTATCAGTTTCGCACATCAGAGACTGAAATTCTTGACCATTCTTCCTTGTAAAACAGCTGGAGCTCAGTGAGGTTGGATGGAGAGCGTTTGTGAACAGCAGTCTTCAGCTCTGCCCACAGATTCTCGATTGGATTCAGGTCTGGACTTTGACTTGGCCATTCTAACACCTGGATACGTTTATTTGTGAACCATTCCATTGTAGATTTAGCTTTATGTTTTGGACCATTGTCCTGTTGGAAGATAAATCTCCGTCCCAGTCTCAGGTCTTTTGCAGACTCCAACAGGTTTTGTTCAAGAATGGTCCTGTATTTGGCTCCATTCATCTTCCCATCAATTTTAACCATCTTCCCTGTCCCTGCTGAAGAAAAGCAGGCCCAAACCATGAGGCAGCCGCCACCATGTTTGACAGTGGGGATGGTGTGTTCAGGGTGATGAGCTGTGTTGCTTTTACACCAAACATATCGTTTTGCATTGTGGCCAAAAAGTTCCATTTTGGTTTCATTATGACCATGAAAACTAATGAAAAAAAATTATATACACTTTATACACCGTACTCTGTTTGGCTCCACCAGGCGTGAATTAACATGACGTCACCTGTTGGTTTCAACGCCGAGAAAATGAAGCCCGGATTTTGCTACTTCCTGGTCGCCATTTTGGATTTTTTGGAGCCAGTGACGTAAAAAGCGTCATCAAACACACTGGACCGGAGAGCAACTATGGGCGGGCCAGACTGAAGCCAGACTGCTGAAAGCCTTGCCCTAAACGATCTGTCAATCATTCCAGACAAGACTGTCTATCAAATATAGCCACGCCCCCTGGCTCCACCAACTTTAACGATTTATTTAAAATTCAGTATTGATTTATTTTAAGATCGGGCACCTGGTCCCTCATTTTGACCATGAAAACTAACGGGAAAAAATCCTGAGCTGTAGAAAATCAGTCTATCAAATTTTATTTTTTCCGGTGATGAATTGAGGTCTATGGAGCAAAAGCTTTTTGGAGCCAACTCTAGCGGACGATGTGATATTGCAAGTTTTTGACACTTCCGGGTGGGCTTCATTTTTGGAGCCAGCTGCTACGTCCATCTTTATATACAGTCTATGGGCTCCACACTTGCTGATGACCACTTCCGGTCTCAGAAAAGGAAAAAAAACTGACCTTTTTCCATTTCTTGTTATTGTCAATATAAAATGAAAATCAAACCATTTTTAAAATTTCGTATATCCCTTTTGACCATGAAAAGGAAAAACGCCTTGTATATCAATTTTAATTTTTGTATTTTAAAACGAAAATCAAATAACCACTCGTTTTTTGTTTTTCAATACCCCTTTCAGAACAGAAAATACAATTGTCAAAAAATATATACGGACCATAATGGCATCATTAGAAAGTTATGTTATACTGTGAATAACAAACTTGCAGACAACAGTGCAATAATTATTCTTTATTCATGAGGATTAGATATCTGTGAACACAAGTTTGCTTGATATTTGATGTTGCAAAAAAGGACATTGTGATGTTGTTAAGAATAGTGTTAAGAATAGTGTAAGTATAGTTTTTGAGATTAGCCCTTCAACTGATGTTCTCATATTTGTGAAATTTAAGTTGTGACGGAACTGTTTCCTTGCAGAGGAAAAAGAGATGATAGTGTTATTAGAAAGTGCAACACCTTTAATTTCATTTTTGATTTTTTAAAATTTAATATTTTTATTTCTTCTTTTATTTCATTTTTAAGGTTTGGATATCGTTGAACACTTATTTGAACAGCATATAGCTTCTGATATTGTTGTAAAGAATAATGTTGGAGATGTGTTCTCATGTTGAAATATATTCACATTGTGAAGCAACCCTTATTTGCACTGAACTGGAAATATTTTAGAAAATCACACTGAATTACAAGACTTCGCAGAACAGTGCGTTATTGTAGACTTAACATGCAAGGCGAGAATTACATGATTTTAATAGTAATAGGTCATGCTCTAAAGTGGGCCGGTATGAGGCATGAAAGTCCAGGGCTGAAAATGAGTCCCACTGCGGCCCTGTCTGGATCCACGGATTTGTTAAAGATTTCTGTATCATTGCGAGTAGCTCCACAGCGTCACTGTAACTATGACTACAAGTGAACACTACGTCAGCTGCCTGTTGACGATCACATGATTGCGATCCTACTACAAATCCACTGTTGCAAACTTATCTTGACATATCTGTCAGAAATTATACAAGTAACAATTGATTAAATTGTGGGCATGTTTCCGAGTCCTTTCGATTTTTGCCACCCACTACATATTTAGGTTACGTGATTAACGTATACATGCATAACACACGCCTGTGGTCAGTGCAAGGTCATTCTGTTTGTGGGTACATCTTTATTAAATGGACACATTCTATGATGCTGTGACTTCTGTCCCAATTTTTTTCAAGACTTCAGCCGTCGGAAATGATACAATGATTGAGCAGCCTTGGTGGGGTACTCCGCTCTCTGAATGCTTTTCTTGTTTCTGTATGTCTGTAATTATGCTTACTAGCAATCAGCTAGTTGAAAAATGGCACCCAGTGGCTAAGAAACTATATCAGACAATACAGTTAACTCCATGCTAACATTCCAACAGTGACAATGCTTTTGTGTTGTGTTTTTGTAATGCTTACCCTTGTCACCATCTTTATTTAATGCTTTAGCTTGCTAACATTTGCTAATTCGAGTACAGCTGAGACTGAATGGCATTGGTTTAACTCGTATTAGGAGGTGTTCAAGAAACTTTAAATAAAGGGGAAAGAAACAGCATGATTGTGATTTACATTAATGCATGTATTTGTGTTGTGTTCTTTATGTTTGATGCCAAGCAAACAGCTGTATACAGCAGTATAATGATTTAAACAGCCCATCCCGCATTAATTACAATAAAAGTTCTCATGCTTTTATGTCATATTCGAATTCCGAGCACTTCACCCCCTCCAAAAAGCCCAGCGCTCTTGTTTTTATCAAAACAATGATCTAAAACTGGGGTGTTGCACAAGGATTTTGACAATTATCACATGTGAGCAAAGATGCAGAGAACAAAGACAGCATAGCAATGAGCAGCTGCAGACAGCAGGCAGACCACAAGGTAATATCTGGACAAATGGAATTTTTATTTATTTCTTCCAGGAGACAATCGTCAATTGTATTTAAAGAAAGAAAAGCCTAATAAATATCACTCTGCAAACAATGGAACACTGGTTGATTAACATACACTTGGCTTTGTTTCTTCAGTGAGATGTGCAATGAATGCTTGGCTGTAAGAAACATGTAAGAGTCAATGACAGGCTTTGTCTGAAACTCACTGAATAAATATTACAATTTAAAATATTAGGAGTGAGCTGGGAGGAAATTTATGAATCTCGGGCATTGTTGGGTATAATGACAAAATCATGTTCTGTTACAGCCTATGAATTCACATGAGTTCTGTGTTCATGATAAATGATATGTATTGGCTTCTAATATTCCATAACATTGTCATAAATATTGCATACATGTGCTTGTAGAGCTCTACCTGTCCACTAACAAAGTACACAGTGAGGATACACCTGTGCAAGCCTGTTTTCTCCTCCCTCCTCGCTCTTCAAGATATATTTCACTAGCAAGAACCACATCATCAACTTGAAGATTGATTGTTTATTGAATGCAAATGAATGTTCTGCTGATGATGACTGAGTTGAGCTGCTGCAGTGTGGGGAAAGCTTCATCAGCAGCTCCCAGGCCGGTGGACCTTCGAGGAAAAGAAGGAAAGGAGAAGTGAAGGGAGGGTGAGTGGGGCATAAGAAGTGAGAATGAACAAGTGGGAAGGGCAGAGTGGTATGTAAAGATGTATGACATGAAGGGGAGGGACTTAGGTGTGGTAATGCTTCTGAACTTAAGCTAAAAATTTGATCGCCATTTTAGGATATGAGATTGCATTCAAGATGCTGCACTACGATCGATTTCTAAATTGCAGGCAGGAGGGCAGAGGACAAAGGAAAATATGTGGCACAAAATTAAGAAATAAGAAGAGCCCCAGAGGTGGGCAGGTAGGTGAGAGTGTCTGGTGACTGGATGGGGAAGAAAGTTGGAGGGCATCTGGTGGATGGAAGGAGAATGGCAGTCTGGACAGCACAGGACTGATGAAGAATTTATAGCAGCAATTCTCAATTTTCACTTTAATCTGTCAAATTTTGCCAAAACCTTTGTGAGTCAGTTGCTGTTGCAATCAGTTCATTTTCTGATGCTGCCTGTTGTCATTTTGTTGTCTGATTGATGTGACCATCCTACAACAGAACCACAGGCCCACAAATCTATGTTTTCATCACTTAGGAAATGTCACGTTTCTACGGTCTTATCCTCACACAGCCCGCTGCGACTTCTCATACACTGTAAAAAAATGTATATTTACAATAAAATTTCGGCAACTGCGGTTGCCAGAATGCTGTCGTAAAATTACAGTAAAACATTTTCTTCATTTACAGTAAAAAATGTGTTGATACTATTGTTTTTTCTGGTTAAAAATGTGAGTCATTCCATATTTTACTGTAAAAGTTTTAACCTGGTTGTTTTATTTGAAAATTTACATGAAAATATCATAGAAAATGAAGTTTGTGTGAGTATTAATAATAATACTCCATTTTACCATTACCAGCACAACAGTTGGTGTATTTAACATTTACTATGTGTATTTTTTAGCAATGAATATTATATAATAATGCAAAATTTGCAGTTCTGGCTGTCATAAATATTAAAGCATATGTCCATTATTGACAGAAAAGTACATCAATCTGACCGGTACAAACTATATTTTTTACATGAAATAAATGCAAAAATCTCCATGTTACTTGTTATAAATATTATGACATGTTTCCTTTATCAGTACGTACATTCACCTGTGAAGAATTTATTTTTTCCCAGAAACAAATGCAGAATTTACAATATTGATGTATATTACAGTATTTTTCCATTAAATAAATGGGCCAGAGTAGGGAAATGTATGCTTTCAAGAGAAAAAACATTTTAAAAAATAAAGCTATGTTTTTCTTCTGATTACCTTATTTACAGTGATTCAGTGTTATATAAACTGGATCGAACAGTTTTAGAGTTTGGACAAAAAAATTATTTACGGTAAAATTTATGAACTTTTTTTTTACAGTGTAAGTGATTGAACCTAAATTAGTCAGCACAGAAATCATTAATCACAGTTGTGTGCTTGGCACAGAGTTCACACCACTCTACTGTTTTACAGTTGAGAGCAGATGGACAGACAAGACATGTACAGCATTTTTATGTGAGTCTCTCAGCTGAAGCCGTTTTGATTCTGAGCTTTTAGAACATCCAGCTTTTGGAAGTTGTTACACCTCTCTCTTTTCCTCCTGCTGTGACCACGGCAGTTTTAACATTTTTGTGTGATCCCCTGGCTTTCCAAGTTGAAAATCAGGCCAGGAATTTCTTCTTTTTATACATTTATAGGAGCAGGGGGGGAGGCAGTTGAGGTAACTATTTAAAATTCCCACATGAGTGCTAATTGGACATATTTTGATTATTGTGCCATTCAGAGTGTATCTCAGGTGACATTTCTTTGTTACGGTTCTGCTTTAAATGATCTGCCGTTGATTTGCAGAACTGCTGTGATCAAATCTTTCAGGAGATAAGACAGTGATGTTCTGCACTAAAGCTGTAACCCAGGCGGCTGTCATGCTACTGTAAAAAATACAGTACAATGGTATGGGGCTGCTAACAACCCAAAGATCAATTTAAGAGTTAATGAAAAGCAAAGTCGTTGTTACTGTCTGACATTTGTAAGTGTCATTATGACGTAGTCTTATGTTTGTGCAAATATATGGACAAAAAAGTGTGTCCAAGACATTGTAGTATTTGTATAGTTTAGAATTATGCAATAAATCACTTGGTTTTACTGTCATAATGTTTTGCAGTCCAAAATATATCATGTGAAAACATATTTTAAACCTTACTTCTGTATGTCATCACTGAACATCATTTCAGACATGCATAAACAGCTCTCTATAACTGGTTTAAATATTACCAAGGTAATGAAATTTTTTGCTATAAAAGAGTTACCTTTGATAGCTATTCAGTGTAAATTCTGCGAGCTTCTAAATAAGAAATAGTCTGTGTGATGCAGGCCATTTTTTGATGCATAACATTTAGAAAATGTCTATAAATTCCCTTCTAATAACTATTTATACACTCTGTTCGATAAGGAGTGATATGTTGATAACTGCTGATAGGTCCACTTTACCAGCATATATGGTATGATAATTCCCTTGTCTTTTTTTCCCCCTGTGGATAAGACCAGAAAAGCTAATATTAAATATATTCTCCTACTGACTGACCCAGACACATCTCTATGCAGGAAAAATTGGTTTTCAAGTCTTCATCCTCCCCCATGTAAGTAACAATCAGCTTCCAGATCAATTAGCATTCAGTATCAAATCTCACACAGTGTGTACTAAGCCTGAGCCGCGTATTATTGAGGGGATAATTGTTGCCTTGCGGTGGTTTGAAAGTTGCTTGCTGACTGACTGACACTGATACATACACATACATGAACAGTAATTACTAACAAGCACATAAAGACACATAAAGAATGAGTGACACTGATAATTAACACACATGCAACACATGCACTCCTCTGTCTTGTGCCTTTTAGAGGGGCCTGTGAACACCCCAGTCAGAATAATCCATCTCCATCATGTCGACACAGCGCTCCGTCTCTGGGATTGTCACACTCACTAATTACTCTTTAAGATAATCAGCCTGTGTGGCTGGAGATGCAGCTCCCCTCCATGGCTCCGTCTTCTCGGGGAATGAGAGGTTTAATCTGTGGCGAGATCAGAGCTACTGGGAGCAGGAGGAGGAGGGATGGGAGGCGGATGGAAGGAGGCGGGTGGAAATGAGAAGGAATTTGGGCATCTTAACAAACTCTTAATTACGTTCTCTATCCTCTGCTGGTGGCAGGCGTAAATGGCGGTCCCCAGGGAGCCTCTGATCCACTTTCTGATCTGCAGAATTCACAGCCGAGCTGCTGATCAAAAAGATGGAGCGGCCTAGATGCTTCAAACACATGGGACCTTTTTCCAGCATGGGACTAGTAGCTTGTCATTGAGCGGAAGTTTGAATTGTCGAAATTCATGCTCAAAAAAGAAAAAAAAAAACACACTCGGTTCTCTTTAAAGACAAGAAAAAAAGAGAATTTGAAGAGAGACAGGGAGCGTTCAATGGTTCCATGAATTGATAATGAGCATTTGTGCAACGTGCTGAAGGCGTTTGTCCCATATATGAGGCAGAATTCATTGGAGATGACCTCCACCCACATCCTAGCTGTTCTAATATGCCAGGCATGGCTTTGATGTTCGCCATCAGCTGAATCCCTGGGGAGGCTCTGCTGTAATAAACCACAGCAGTGAGCGCACAGCAACGCACTCACCAGCAGGAAGTCCCATCAGCCCATCCCAGTGGCTCGCTGGGAGCTGCATGGGGTCAGGAGGCCACTGAGGCTGGATCATGACACATTACTGTACAGTATGTCCGCTGACAGTTTATGTCCTCCATGGATATCAAATTAAATATCAAATGCACAAAGATACATAAAGGGTTATCGCTGTGGTTTGCATGCTATTTTATGGGTTAAGATCATTAACATTTTCTATAAGCTCATAGACCCCTTTTATGCCATCACCACGAAAAAACAATTTTGTGATAGGCCGGAAGATGTCGATCATGATTATGTAACAGCACACATTCTACAAAGACCTGGATCACAGTTTGACCTCACTTACGCAGTGATTAGTCCAAGTATGATGACCACTAATCCATAATATGTTGTTGAGCCTTTGTGTGACACCAAAACAGGTCCAACTAGTGTGGCATAGCACACCGATACTCGAAAGCTATCATAATACTCTACTACTGAAAACCATTCTATTCCCGTTTTGTTAGTATTGGAACTTAAAGAATGACTGTTTTAACAGAAGCCTGTGAGTATCTTTGCTTTGCGATAGCGGTGCAGTGTGCAGCGCTCTGCTACCACTCTCTGCAGGCATAGTGGGTGTGCCAACCGCTTTTTTCTTCTCTCCTAAGCACACTGCAGCTTTCATGGTGACAAAACGAGAGGTTGCAAAAACAAATGCTCCCACCGGCTGTCCAGATTGTCCGCAAAATAGATGCACAAAGAACAATAAAGCATTATTTTCTTTATAGTTTCGGAAGCCTTTCTGTAAAACTGAAAGCCTGCTACCTCAACCAAGTGAGCCAAACACACCAACCTTGGCAAAGTATCTCTCTGGCAGATACACTGACTTGTTCAAAGAATTCAAAGAGCAACAGGTTGCCATTAATGTTAACTCAGTTTACTACAAGCTCCTAAAAATCTGCCGTTTACTGTCTGCAGACCAACAACACTGGTTATAAATGATCGACTGAATTCCTGCTGAAAGAGTGAAAGTAGGTGAATAAAATGTGCACTAAAGTAGTGCTGCACTTATCTCTGCAAGGATTTAACTTTTTACAAGCAGCAGTGTGACATGTGAGGGTGGAGAGATATGAAGGTGTAAAGAGCTGGTCTTAATGAGGAGTTCCTCCAGTTCTAGTAGGATATTGGAATGTGTGAACACACTGTGGTACAGTAATTCATTCCTGTTGTTTTATGGATTTCTGTCTCCCACTACCTTTAAATAATCTGTAGGTGTGAATGTGAGTGTTGTTTGTCTCTATGTATAGCCCTGTGATAGACCTGTCCAGGGTGTACTCTGCCTTCACCCCCTGGGATAGACTCCAGCTCTCTGCGACCCTACTGAGGATTAAGCAGAGTATAGATAAAGGATGGATGTTTGGTTTCATCTGTTATTCCACTTGTTTTCTGCTTTTAGTTTTTTTTTCTGTGGTATTGTTTCAGTATTACTATTAGTAAATTTAGGTAGATATCGAAGTTAGTTTTGGTACAACAACACTAGCTCTTACCCACGAAAGCATTTGCACTACAAGACCTGTAAAGGTGCCTTGTGGTATCCATAACACAAATATGTTTGCCCCAGGTGCTGTTAATCCTTTAAGTTAAGAGTTGCTGTTGTGCCACCACATACTCACCTTGTCATCAGAGGTAGTGTCCCCCCGCTGAACACTCAGTAGGGACCCACCACTGCTGACTGGCAGCACCCCACAAATCTTGCCATATCAGAGCTGCTCTGACCAAGTTGTCTGGCCATTCAGGTTTAGCCCTTTCCAAAGCCTCTCAGGTCTTTAAGCCTGCCTCACTCTTCACTCAGATAATCAACGTTATTCATGTCTCCCGTTATTGGTCATAATGTTTTAGTTTATCTGTGAACACAAATGTGAGACCTTTAAACTTAATCGGTGGCTTCTTTTACACTGGTTGGCAGCTGGCTACCATTCATCATCCTGGTCAGACCGTTGGGAGCAGTATGATATATTTAGCTTCCTTCAGTAGATAACTTTGATCAACCTTCAGAACGAAAACCTTCAATCTGATCTCTGGAATCCCATACTACCACGTTTGTTCGGAAATTACCACTGTTGACCAGTAGCACCAACAAGTCTTGCCCTGAAAGTGATGTTCCAATCATAGACTGTATATAAAGATGGACGTAGCATCTGGCTCCAAAATTGAAGCCCACCCGGAAGTGTCAAAAACTTGCAATATCAATGCCATCCGCTGGGGTTGGCTCCAAAAAGCTTTTGCTCCATAGACCCCAATTCATCACCGGAAAAAATAAAATTTGATAGACTGATTTTCTACAGCTCAGGATTTTTTTCCCGTTAGTTTTCATGGTCAAAATGAGAGATCAGGTGGTCGATCTTAAAATAAATCAATACTGAATTTTAAATAAATCGTTAAAGTTGGCAGAGCCAGGGGGCGTGGCTATACTTGATAGACAGTCTTGTCTGGAATGATTGACAGATCCTTTAGGGCGAGGCTTTCAGCAGCAACAGAAGCCTCTGTGGTAAAATGTGGGCGGGATAAGAGAGTCTTCAGCTCTCAGTCTGGCCCGCCCATAGACTGGTCCTGCCCCTAGTTGCTCTCCGATCCAGTGTGTTTGATGACGCTTTTTACGTCACTGGCTCCAAAAAATCTAAAATGACGAGCAGGAAGTAGCAAAATCCGGGCTTCATTTTCTCGGCGTTGAAACCAACAGGCTAGTTCACGCCTGGTTCCAATTAAGTCATCGTGGCCCATGTGTTGTGCCTCAGATTGAGTCACTCCTAACTGTGTTGAGAGGTGAGTTGCATCAGCATGTCTTTGAGCTCCATTGTCCAGTCCTTCATTTGCTGCCTCTGAGCCAGAAAATGTGTTGTGTTACTATGACAACCAACAACCATGAGTTATTGTTTCATACAGCTGTTGCTACATACAGTACCTGCACATTAAATACAGTTTGGCGTTAGGGTTAGTTCAGCTAAAAAGTTTTACCCATCTTTGGTACAACTTTAGGAGTCATACATATCTGCAGATTGCAATGTGGTTGGAAAAACTGCAACTTCTTTAAGAGGTTGGGTCAAAAGGATAATTTGTATTTTGATTCACAGTTAAACTAATTATCAATTACAATCTTCCCATGAAATTAAATGTATATGATTTCCATTGTCATGTATTAACAGCTTTTTCCATAGAATTTCTGATTCTTTTGTTAGACTGTAGTGTAATTATTATATAAAGCACAACAACCATTTTAATCATAATCAGCTATTTGCAATTTATTTTAAAAACAACACCACCAGACTGCATGATTAATACAACGGGAGACTGATAAATAGAGTAGTTTCCTGGGGTTCAGTGAAGAATTTCAGTCTCTCAGTAATATTTAGTGACAGACTCTGCACATTATACACTACCGTACAGTTTATGCAGATATCACACACCAGTACAGAGCTCGCATATCAGCCTACAACCTTTGTCAGATCACAAAATTCCATATCCTGTGAAATATGGGGATGTCTCTGAACTAGCTGCAGAGGAACATGGGAGATTAGGGAGGAAAAGTGCATTAAGATGCTCTGGTTGTAAATATATACGAGGAGGGAGAAAGGGAGAGGGAGAAGGAGTGTAGGTTTTTAAGTTGCTGTCACCGGGCTGTCACCGTGTCTGTCAGAACAGATCCATCAAGGCTCTGACACATCGGGCTTCACATTTGCATGGAGTGCAGCAGGAGCCCGTCCTTATTATGCATTCTGTCTCATACTAACCTTCTTCTTCCCTCTACCAGATGAACTAACTAGCATCCGAGAGGCATATTTTATAGAACGGCATGAGCTGAAGATGATGGAGAGCTGTTATTGGCTTCTGACAGTGTGCGTGCATGTGATTGTGTGTGTGTGTGTGTGTGTGTGTGTGTGTGTGTGTGTGTGTGTGTGTGTGTGTGTGTGTGTGTGTGTGTGTGTGTGTGTGTGTGTGTGTGTGCAGTGCCAAGTGCTGCCATCTTCCCAGGTGTACAGGGATCAGCCATCTTGTCAGGTGAGCGGCTGCTAACTAACTATGTATTGCTTTGACTCTCCTTCTCTGCAGACTCATGCCACACACAAGAACCGAGGTGAAGGGGCGATGGGGACATGGTCGTGTGTGTGTGTGTGTGTGTGTGTGTGTGTGTGTGTGTGTGTGTGTGTGTGTGTGTGTGTGTGTGTGTGTGTTGCACAGTACGGCAGTGCAGATGCAGTCAGTCCCTCAGTGAGGAAGCCTCCGCTGGGACAGACACAGCTGTGGCACGGCATCGGGTTGCTAACGAGCCTTATCACACAGGCGCTAGACTAGACACACTCCCCAAAACACACACACATCCACAAACGCATGCAGGGAGTTTGCAGCAAATTCACACTCAGACAGTCACAAAGCTGAGGTCTGGGGTGATACAATGGTTTGTTTAATTCTCCATGAAGCCTCTCACACTCTCATAAACACGTGTACACACACAAACACACACATGTACATATGTGCCCCACAGACATTCACGCACAGGCACACACAGCTGTAGAAATAAAGACAATGACGTGTCTTGTGATATATCACCAAACTGATGTTAACTAAACAGCATATTAGCTGTCCATGTGAAATCCTCAAAATTAGGGATCAGGGATTTTTTGTTAATATAATGTAACTCAAAACTTAAAAGCCTTTACTAGTTTTTTACAACACTGATCTGATTTTTTTGTACTTTTGTCATCTGTTCTTTGCATGTAATGCTTGTAGCCACATACTCAATAAGTTAGCCACATTTGCTCCTTTACTGTACAGAAAAGTTCTGATCTTCACTCTCTCTGTTCACAAGATCATTTGTTGCTTTCTGTTCCATAAGTCCGCACAGAATTGGGAAAAAAGGCTTTTGTTTACTCTGCACCTTTTGCGTAGAATATATTTCAGAAAGACTGGAAACTAAACGAGTTAATCTCATTGATCGTTGTTAAATCCAAACTGCGAGTTCTTGAGGCCGACTCCACAACATGCACTTGTTTGTAATAATTTGCTTGTAAATTGAATCTTTTCATTTGTTTTTACTAGTGTCTTAATTGTGTTTTAACTGTATTTAGTATTTGCTGCTGCCTAGCTTGACTGGGACTCCCTTGAAAAAGAGATTCTGAATCTCTTAGTGAAATAAAGATAGATAGATAGATAGATAAATAAATAAATAAATAGATAAACAGCTAAGATGGGGTCTTCACTCAGTCACATGAGACATGTTAGTACCTGGTAAGTCAAACTAGAGGAGAAAACAAAGGCAAACATTGAAATTATTACCAGTAGCAGTTTACAGACTCACTTTCTAGATGAATTTTGACCTAACTTACAATTGTTTTGCATGCCTAAAGTTTTCATTTGCAATGAAAATGTATTTTCAATGTTTTAGGCTGACTTTCAGTTTTAGCCCAAATAAAATGGTTAAGTAATAAATTGCGAACCTGTACAAAACATCATATCCTCTGGACACTTAACTAATCAATGCCCTGGAGCTTCTTGTTTTCACATTTTGGCAGTTGCACTGCAATGTTATCATAACTGCTAAAAATGATGCAAAACCTACAAAAATAAGAGCCAAGTAACAAACCAGTTTGATGCATGTTCTGTGAGTTATAGGCAATGCATGGCAACTTTTTCATGTCTTCCCTGAACCATTGACTTCACCTATGTTTACTGATATGATCATGATTCCACTGGCATATGCTGCTTATAAGCTTTTGAGGAAGCAATTTTCTTACTAAACTTTTAAGTGATATACACTACCAGGCAAAAGTTTGGACATACCTTCACATTCAATGGTTTTCATTTAATTATTTTAGATTTTGTAAATTAATACCGAAGACATCAAAACTATAAAAGAATACACACGGAATTTTGTTGCAAACAAAAAAATGTCGATTTTGAGTATTAATCCACAATATAGAAAATAAAATAACTAAATAAAAAACATTGAATGACAAGGTGTGTCCAAACTTTTGACTGGTAGTGTATATGTTTGTGCAGTTCATTTGGTTACCATGGTAACAGCTATGCACAGTCAGTTGTGTTTTTGTCATCTGTGGACTTTGTTCATTAGGTCCTTAAATGAAAATATTACCAGCATAATACCTAAAAAAAATGGTTTTTTTTCATTTTCTATCCTCTACTTACCTCTTAATTATACAATGATTTGCAGCCTGGTAATAACGTATCTCGTAATGAGTTATTTGTTTTCCTGACAACATAAATATACACATTACAAGTGGAGCATTAGTCCTGATGGAATCACTCAACTCCCATGAGTGAGTTCCACATCAGTCTCTATGACTCCATATTCACTCTTCTTGAGTAATTAGTAAAAAGTCAATGTACTAAACTAAAACCAAGCAATATTCTGGTTCAGATTCAGGTGCCATTTCTTTCCTTGACTGAGATCAAATGAATTGAATTACAGATGTAAAAGCACCGTCACAGTTCACTTGGGCAACATAAATCTGAAGACAGTGCACATGCGATTGTGTATGCAAAAAAACAAACACGAAAAACATATATGTTCTTATTTGTTTTTATTTTACGTTCACCAGATGAGCAGATACATCATTTTAGAAAAGAAATTGATATTTTCAAAAAAATTATAATACAATTTTCTCAATATAGATTATGTACAGAATGAAATGTAGTCAAACTGAAATAGCATTCTGCCTCTTTGTCATCAAGAAGACAAAGCAGTGAGGGGTCTGAGTGGTCCTCCACAGACCCATCTCCCTAACCAATAAATATAAACTGTATATATTATGTATGCTGCACTCAGCCAGGCATGGACAATACCAGGGCAAGTTACTTCTCAACAATATTCCCTTAATCAGGTCTTGTACATCACTGTGCTACACACACGCACACACGCTCGCACACCCACGAGAAGCTTTGACACACAAGTGCACACAGGCCAGAGAACAAATTACAGTTGGGTTACAACAATGGGCCATCTGAACTCATGAAAAGGAAAGAAGAAATCAAAAGAAATGTGTATGGAAATACCCGTCATTGTCCTTGATCAGGAGGGAGAAGTGGCTTTCTGGTCAAAGCTCACTGGAGCTGGCTGAGTAGCACTTGACATTTGGCCTGATTGAAACAGCCAATTCTACAGAAAGCTACCGAGCTGGAAAATCTCTAACAGTCTCACAGATCCTGCCTACTCATCTAGTTGCTTCCCTCCTATTCAGTATCTCTCTGTATCTAGCTACCTTTCTTCTCTCTCTTGTTCCTATTCTCTCTATCTTAAGTGGGACAGGCGCCAGAACAAGGGTTGACGATTGCCCCCTTTTGACTGCTTTCCCACTATGAACGAAGAAAATAAAATGCACACGAAAGCTCCTATCCACGCTGTATTGAAACAGGACAGACAACTGCACAATCACAGAACGAGCACAAGAAAAGACGACAGCAAAGTAAAGCTATGGCCAGGACGGGGCTAAAACGTTTGTGAAGAGGATGCTTGAAGGACTTGAAGGACACTGTAAGCACGACACTTGCCAGCCGCTTTACCTTGTCGCTGGGCACCACCTCTCAAAAATCGCCCTCCTTGTGCTTAGCGGGGGGGGGGAAGAATTATGACTTTGTGCCAATGAGCGAATACATGCACTTGCATAAATCATCCATCTTGTTTGGCGGTTAATTACTCTTGTTTACCCTCCGAGTAACCTCGGGATGGGGCGGCGCGATAGGAGGGAGTCTGGGAAGAGGAGATAGCACCAAATAGTAATCTGCTGACGCTGTTCATCAGTGAGCAATTCACAGGAGTAAAAGCACATAGTGGGCTTGAACCTGGGTGTTAGTGAATTAGACAAGGTTGCCGGGGGTCTGAGGACGGCAGCTCCATCAACATCCTGGCCTGACCGCAGCTGCTCGCTAAGCTGTTCTGGGGTCAGCCGGTGAAGGTGCCACGCTGAGGCAGCCCAGTGCAGGCCAATCAGAGGGCTCCTCAGGATGTACAGCAGGCTCTGATCGTTGCTTATTTCATTACAGGGAAAGCTACATAAATCCACAAAATGGAGAGGAAGAGGCACAGAGGGAATATTTGCATTTCTCCTCTCCTATCATCTACCCTCAGTGCCCCCCCTCCCCAACACCACCTCCTTTCAATCCCTCCCCCATTTAGTGCAGAGTGACTTTAATCATCACTTTCGCCAAAACACATTAAGCCGGTGTGTCCGGAGTTGAAGAGGGAGAGGGGGGGTTGAAAAAACACAGAGTGGCGCATTAGATTTGCAATAGTGATGCATCACTCTGGCATTACTTTGGAGATTAAAGAAGGGACGTTGCATTTCAATGGAGTGGTGCTGATGGTTGCCTGATGCATGACTGTCCTCCTTCACTGAGTCGCAATAGGAGACGCCACTGTCCACTAGGGACAGGAGAAGTCACACTGACCCTCGAGTTCCTTTCTTTCCTATACTTCCATTCCTTTAGTTTTTATTCCCTCTTTTTCTTAAAAAAAATCCTTTTTTTCTTCCTTCTTAAACCTCAAAGTCCCCCCCCCTCGCCTTTTAACCCCCATTCTGAGAGCACCTCTACATTGAAGATATTTATGCAGCTGTTTGATCATGTTCTCAAGTCAAAACAACACCTCCTTTGTCGAAGGAGATAATACCGTAAAAGTGGATTGCATACATTAAACTTAAGCCAACACACAACGTGACTTTGCCTGGTCTTTGTGTTACTGCATCTGTATGAAAAGATGGATGTAAAGTGCTTGAGAGCTTAGGACAGGCAGGATGAGATTGGGAGGAGTGCATAAAAAACACAACAAAACAAAACTGAAGGGCATGAATAGGGGGTGTCACTTTAGCACTGGGCTCATTGGGGGCAGGGTCAATATAGAGACAGAAGGCTTTATAAACAGGGCTGGGGAGAGAGAGAAAGAGCACGATGTGGGAATGTAGGGAGTCCCCAGGAAACAAAATGACAATACATATTGTCTCAGAGAAACAGAATCACAGTCAGTCAGTCCAAGGGTACAGCCCACCAGCAGCTTAGCCCAGTGGGCGAGCGTTCTGGTCATGTGTCTTTCCAAACCCTTGGGCCTGAGTTCACCCTGGCACCCAGCTCTGGTTGCTGTGTGCCGGTGGAGGGCAGGCAAAAGCTCCTAAACTCATGCCCATCCCCATTCCCACTCCCTGGGACAGAGAACCATCAAAGTTGAAGTCCATGCTCTCTGTGTCCATAAAGTCACTGAGCAGGATGGAGTCCACATCACAGTCCAGACTATTAGGGACATTCTCCATTTCCAAGCTGGCAGCCATTCTACTGTGGGTGTTGTGCTGTTGCCCCTGGTAACCAGCATTTCCCGGCTGGTGGTTGTTATGGTAGTAACCATGCCAGGAGTCAGTCATACCCTGATGGTGAGCTCCGGGGTACGGCTGGTGACGGGGGTGAGGCGCGGATGCCAGGCGGCAGGGGTCCTGGGGAACGTCCATGACTCCAGCAGGGTTGGGTGGCAGGGAAGGGGATGTTGGGAGGTGGGGGCGGGGCCCATAGTGGTTAGAGGTCTTGAGACTGTAGGGCTGCAGGATGTCAGTGCTCACCCGTGGGGACAGAGCCTGATGGTGAGGCCCACTGTGCATAGGGTTATGAGGGTTGTGAGGGGTGTGATTGTGCATGTGACTCTGACTGGAGCGAGAGTTGTGATCATGGCTGGGATTCACTTTGTTACCATGACCATGCTCATGGCTCGGACCATAGTCATGGGCAGGGTGGGGCTTGTGGCTGTGACTGTAGTCGAGGCTGGCTTGGTGTTTGTGACCCTGATTGTGGTTCTGATGGTGGGTTGTGTTCTGGTCATGGACTGAGCCATGGCCATTGTGTAGACTGGGATTGTGAGCATGCTCCTGGCTGTGATTGTGGTTATGATTGTGACTGCGATTCTGATTGTGATTGTGCTGGCTGTGAACGCCATTGGTTCCCTGTGTCATTAGCGTGTGTGTTTCCCGTCCCTGGCCCAGCACTGTGTCTTTGTTGCAGTATGGAGGACCTCCAGTGAGCAGACTCTGCAGGGCGTTGTTCTCTGAGTAGCCCCTCATTGGGCGCTGGAAGCTGACTGGCTTGTTCTCCTGGATGGTCTCCATGGGAGTGTGGTGCCGGAGCATGCCCATGGAAGGCTGTCCATACATGGGCCCACAGTAGGAGCCCTCTGCCTTGGGCCCAGGCACATAGGGATAACCATTGCATTTGATTTGTGGTGGCTGAGGATAGCCACTTTCATCTAGACTTATAGCCCCTGTCAGGTCGGTCAATTGAGGCAGCTCCACTGTGGGGCAGTGGCCCCCAGTACCCAAGGCCGGGGAACGGGTGCTGGTGGGGCTGGGGTATAGTCGCGGGGAAGCTGAACAGGAGAGCCCACCCTCCTCTGGTTCATCAGCCTCTGCCTCAGCTAGGATTGGGGACAGGCAGCCACTCAGCGTGGAGGCAGAAGATGAAGTGCGGGAGTGGAGGTCCGTCCAGGTGTCGTACTCCTCACCACCCATGCCCACGCCTGCCTTCCCTGCTGGACTGCCATGCTCTGGCGAGCCTTGCATTGCCGGTCCAGCTCCCTGACCTTGACCCCGTCCAAGGCCAACAGCACCTGCTCTCTTCCGGCTGATGCGACCTTTGGTCTTCAGGTAGCGGTTGCCGTTGTCTATCGAGGCTGCACGTCGTCTGGGACCTTTTCCCATTTTTCCACCTTCTGGGTTGAGCATCCACCAGGAACTCTTTCCCGTCCCTTCATTTTGCACCCTAATGAAGCGACTGTGAAGGGACAGGTTGTGTCTGATCGAGTTCTGGAATGACAGAGAGAGATGGGAGGGAGAAAGAGGGAGAGAAGAGAAAAGAGATAAATATTAACACTCAATGAAACATTTAGGGTTAAAAAATCATTTCTTGAGAACACAAAGTCATTTCAAATTATGGCCAAACTATCAAGCCTGCACGGCAAGTGAGAAAAAAGATGGATAAAGAAAAAGCGAGAGATGGAGGGGAGAGCAAAGAGGGCAGGCAGAATGAAGGACCAATCGATACCTCCCTTGACCAGCATCTCCTCTCCACACGCATTCACTGAGACATAATATGGACATGGGTGCAGCCTCCACATCAAACCATCACCAAGGTTACAGAAATGAATCACGCGAGGCAACCCAATCACAGACAGCCTATATCGATTGCAGGGCCTCCAAATATGAAAGCCCGAGATCCAGCCAGAGACGGAGAGAGGGAGGGAGGAATGGGGGGAGGCGTGATTTGGCAGGGGAAGATCTGGAAGAGCACCAGAATGAAAAAAGAAACACTCATACACAGGCCTGAAATAAGATAGAGGGGAAGTAAATGGAGGGGGAAAGGAGGAGGGGAGGGACATGCTCATTTAACCTCTTTTAAAATCATGGCACAATTAACATGACCGTAGGCAACCACGGCGGATATCGTTACGCTGAAGTCTTACTGCAAGTAGCTTTGAAGGGGGGACGGATGTGGTGGTTGTGGGTGGGAGTGGAGCGCAGCGGCGGGGGGTACATAGGATAAGCCTCTCCAGACCCCTGTTTAAGTGTCTGAGTGACGGCTGTATAGTTAATCCAGGGCTCCACAGCAGCATTTGAAGCCAGTGCCAACCTGGAGTGAGTTGATGAGATCTAAGCCTGCCTAAAGGAGAGCTTAGCAGGGATACACATCATCTCAGCTGGCCAAGTTAGTCTAAGTACAGCATGTTCATCCAAATCTTTCCTGCTTGTGTCATTATTCACACTCTCTCCAGCTTTCTTCCCTTTGCCTTTCCGCCCTCTCGTTCTTTCCCTCTCTTTTGCTTTTTTTCCCCTTTCCTGATCTTTGGGGAGGAACAAACCCCCCCTCCCGCCCAACCATCTACCTCATGCACGCAATCACACACTTTTCTTTTTCCTCTCTGGAGATATCTATCTATTTCTGCCTTGTTTATTACCTGCACATAGCTCACAATCTCTGTCTCCTGATATCTCGAGCCATTCTCTATCTTCATTCACTCCCCGCCTCCTGTCCAATTTTCCTGCTCTCAGCCCCATTCATCTCGCTCTCTGTGTCCCAGCCCCTCTTGATCACGACATTGCTCATTCTCTCCCTCTCCACATCCATCCTCTCATCACCCTACAGAACTTCCAACCCCACCTCCCCTCATTCATTCATTCATTCAGTCAGTCAGTCGCACTGAAAAGCAAACAGATTTCAGAAACAGAAAGGATGGGGGTTCAGCTTACATTTCAACTTTCAACGCAACCTGCACAG
The DNA here is from genome assembly GCF_021347895.1 of Acanthochromis polyacanthus. Lineage (NCBI taxonomy): Eukaryota > Metazoa > Chordata > Actinopteri > Pomacentridae > Acanthochromis > Acanthochromis polyacanthus. The sequence goes on from NC_067123.1 coordinate 17,550,336, forward strand.
TCTGCATATATACCCTCCCACACCCACACCCACACACACACATACCCCTACTCCGGCAGCATACAGAGCCACATGGCTGTGAACTGGACAGCCAGCTAAAAGAGGTGATGGCTCTTTGTTGTTGCAGAGTATTATGAAAAGCACAGCATCCAGAACAGCAGGTAATAGGTTTCTCGCAAAATGTTTACAAGAGGAATTCAGCTTTAAGTGGGTTTCAAATCAGTCTTGTATCCTACCTACTACTATTCTCATTCATGTAGAAAAGCCCCCTCCCCATGCACCCATCGCCACAGCATGACTCCTAACAGGTAATTTCATCCCATCCTCCACTCAAATCACGCTGCTTTGACTAGACTCGCTTCACAGTTCTGGAAATTGGATAGGCGAGATGCATTTATGTTTTTTTTTCTTTTTTTTCTGCTGTTCAGAGGGGTCCTCTCCAAAACACCAGGTCGACAAAATTGCACAAGCTCAACGCTTGGCTACGAAATAGACCGACTGCACTCGACAGCCGCGGCGTGCTACGGAGAGCAGACTTAATCAAAGCAAAATTGAACGATGACGCCGTGTGAAAGAGGCCGCCGGTGGAGGCGACCCGCATCAGGTGATCTGAGAGTGGCGCCCTGACAGGTTCCTCCACAACATGACGGCTCCGGCTGAGCGTAGCCATGGCAACAGAGTAAACCAAAAGAGAGGAAAAATGAAGAGAGGGGAGGTGATGGTAGGGAGGAGAAGCAGGAGGAGGTGGGGAGGCGGCTGATGCTGTTTGATGCTGCAGGCAACTCCAAACAGCCTTTTATCTGAGTCTGTCAGATTCCTGCTTCCAATCCACCAGGGAGGCTCAATCACCAGTAGTCCCAATGCCTCACTACCTGTACCAAGCTGTGATTAGCAGTCGTGTATGTGGATGTGTCTGTTTGTGTGTGTGTGTGTGTGTGTGTGTGTGTGTGTGTGTGTGTGTGTGTGTGTACGCTGGTGTATGAAAAGAGGGGGTGGAGGGGTGCTCCGTACAACTACAAGAGCAACAATTACAGTACACCACAACAGTAGACTGCTGTTCCTTCACCTGCTGATATATTGTACATTTACCATTATGTGGCAGCTCTCTGCTCTGCATTGTCTTCCGTTAAAGTGGCATTCTCTACAGACAGAGACTTGACATTTCTGTATTGAAACTGCTAATAGGGACACTCTGGCGGTGATACGTCCCACTCAGCATTCCAATTTCTGTGCCCAAATGCAATGATTTCTGATTGTCAGCTTTATCTCAACACAGGAGAGCAATAAGGATCCAATGAATCATCAACAAGGTAAAGTAAAATGAAGCTATCAAAGTCCTCTGGAGTTCTTTAAATTTGATATACCGTAGCTCCCTGACGAAGCTTATTCATATTCATGTGTGTGGAAACTGATCGAGATGAATCCGTTTCCGGTATGGATCTGAATAGACACCAGTGTGCAATTCATCAAATGAAGAAGAGAATAAATTTGATGATAAATACACATTCAGTCAAACGAAATTCAATTCATCATTATGATGTTGACAAAAACAGAGTAAAATTTGATTTCTTCTTTCTTTTTTGTTTTTCCAGTCTTTCAACAAATAAGGTTTTACATTGATCTTTTGGTTAAGTCCATACACACTCAGTTGCCAGTTTATTAGCTACAGTACACTGAGCTAAAAGTAATACAATCCTGCAATGAAACCTCCTGTCAGGAAGGTTCTGATGTTCTTATTGTGAGAAGCGTTAATTCAGGTGTGTGATTTTTTTTGGCGGCTGCTTTTTGTGTGGCTGTTAAATCTAGTTTTATTAGACTAACACATAAATACCAGAGAGGGCGGACAAAAGAAGCAACTCACCCACCTTTCTCTACCAGTGACGGATAGCAAAACTTTCATGGTACTTTGTGTTTTTTACATGAAAATAATCCATTAATGCATGAAAATGGCTTAGATGTCACTCTGTGATGTTGCCTGCCTTTCTCTCCACACAGCCCTCCTCACTAACTGCAGCTCAGCACACCAGCTCACCTACAACTCTATTCAGAGGCTGTAAAACTAGTCTACACTACACAGTGGAAAGTTGTAATCTTGTAGTTACTCAGCCATACACATACAAACCAAAAATATATTCTAAAGATTACTTTTACAGAAAGTCTCACCTTGCAAGTTCACAGGATTGGTTCCCTAAGTTTGTATCATGTGAAACTCTGTAAGTGTCAGATAAGAAAAATCTTTCATTTTTGCAACAGTTTGGAAGGCACTGGCATCTCATCTATAAACGAGCATGCTGTTAAACAACATTAGCAGTATTTTATGACTAAGTGCCGCAATAAGGACAACATGACAAACAGAAATATCAAGGAACGCCTTGATAATCGCTTTAATGATTTAGAGACCAGCATGTGTTCAATATATAAATGTGACTCTGGCGCAGGATTGGAGCATCACACTGCAATGAGAAGGATGATGGTTTGAATGTTACAATGGCAATCAAAGGCTTCATAGCAGAGCTGATTATCACCCCGTCAGTCACCGAGGAGGAGCTGATCAGTGAAATCCTCCAGCGGTGCCTTTGGCTGGAATGAAACCTGCAGATTCGCAGCTTTCTTTGGCACACAGCTGCCCATCCTTGCCTCAGTGTATATATTAACTTGTCAGAAAGAGTGATTCTGAAGTGGAGGACTCTGCTCCCTCTGCTCTCAGCCTTTGCCTTTCTGCAAATGCAGGAGGAGATGGACTGCTGCAGAGAGAACGGTGACTGAATCTGTCCACACATCCACCCTGCTCCTCTACAGGGAATCCGCTGCACTTTATCCAGCTCCAATACTGTATATTATACATAAATAGTGACTGAGTTTGACCCTGACACACTGCTGCTTTCACTGAGTCAGGGGATAGTCAGTCCAGTGGTTAGCTAATGGCCTGTGGACACACAGATCTGTCTATACATGGAATTCTTACACTTCTCTCCTTTTTTCGAAATGCCTGGGTGTGAGCATACTGGTCAGAAAGAAGACACCTCTGGCAGAGCGGTATGACTTTGAACTACTTCGTACTTCTATAAATGCTGCTCAGTTCACCTCCGACCATAGAATACACTTTGAATGCTGAACATAAAACTGCCTTTTGACTTAAAAAATAGAGCAGCATGGTGATGCAGTGGTTAGCTCTGTCATCTCACAGCAAGAAGATTTTGGATTTGAACCTGCTGGTCGACAGAGGCCTTCCTCCCACAGTCCAAAGACAAGGTAGGTTAATTGGTGATTCTGAATTGGGAATAGGACTACAAGACACTGTTCCATTGATGCTCATGCACAGGACAGTGGGACAGAGCCTGGAAGGAGTGATGGGTTAAAGGGGGCAGTGGCAAAATGTCAAATCTACCACATGCTATCTAAATATGTTAACATCCTACATATCAACAATTTTATTCCAATGTTGCAGGTACCACCTTTAAGGGGGCACCAGGGCAGTACTGAAACATTGAAGGTGGCTGACTGACCAGAAGAAAAGAACGGTCAGAGTCAAGCAGCAGCGTTAAGTAAAATCAAGCTTGGAAAAAATGAGATTTCCCATAAAAATTCCACCATTATTTCCATAGTTGAGGAACATCTTAATTTAGAGCTGATTTTTTAAGTGACTCTCCCACCATTTGTCTTGGTATTGCAAATTCAGAGCATGGACACAATAACAGTCATCGGTGCAGCGTATTTCAGTCCCGCTGCCTGACTTAGGCTGAGAAGGGTTGCCTTTACGATGCTTACTGTATGCTTGATGACATCATTCTGTGACCTGCTATTATTTTGTCTTTTATGCTTTTTGTCTACATTTTTATTGAGATCCCAACTACAAACAGCCTTTCAAATGGTCAGAAACTGTGTGTTCTCTTCAGTGTGATGCCATGAGCCCACACCCTCCATTTTAGAGTGGCAATAACAGAGCAATGGCTAATTTTCTTGATTATTATTATTTTCAACCCCCTTGTCCCTTATTTTATTCTGGGTAACCTAGCTAACACTAATTACATCTATTGCAAATTATCCAGTTTGTGTTGCATAGCAACGAGAATGATGTAACCCTTTGCACCCTTTCCCTCTTGCTGTCTCTCTGTTACTAACAATTCTCTCAATGGAGCTTTGTGTGTGAGGAGAGAAAAGCCTCAAATGTTAACAACAGCAAATATAAAATGCATCCATGTGCCAGATCCTATCAAACCAAAGAGGAACAATCTGTTTTTAGATATTTTCACACTTCTTTACTGATAGTTAACCTTTTCCATCCTGGAGCTGCCTGTACTGCAACCACACCATACCTGTCCACCATGAGGTCGCAGAGTGTGACATATTCAGTGAAGAGGCCTCTTAGCACCACAGTGACTAAATGGATGTAGCATTGCTGTGCTTCATTTCTGTTCTGTTAAATTTGGGAAAGCCGAAGTTGAAAATCTTTCAAACAGGTTCAGTCTACATCGGTGTTACCGACTTACTGTTACAGGATTGATATTTACTCTCCAATTTACAGTTTTGATTAGGTGAAACTAAAAACGTTCATTTCAAATTGGAGTTTTTCAAATCTCTCCCTGGCATCGTGACAAGGAAAATTGCTGTATTTCAAAATTCTCTGAAGTGTGTCTGAACCATAGAGCCTAATACTGTTCATTTTGGTTTTTATAATTTTGCAACTGATACTGATTGACTTTGAGTATTTTTTTTGTCTGGTGGATTTTGTTTTTCCACAGATAACCTTGGATTTAAAAGGGTTAATAATATGGACATTCAACTAATCATAGCGAGTGTTGTCTGGACTCTATGGTCCAGGCAGTGCATGTCATGGAAGGATTACTTCAAACAGGCCTGACAGAGGGTCAAGGGTTAGAGGGTCCTGCATCCTCACCTGGAAAACATCCCAGAAAGAGACAACCAAACTGAGATGCAAAATGACCACAGACAGAAAATATCCCCGAAGATAAGTAAAGGGAGCTGCAATTTGGCTACAAAGAGATGCAAAATGACGCAATACATCGGCAAGATACACAGTTGAAGGCACAAAATGGCTGTGTGGTTAGTAGTCATTTTGTGTCTTTTACTTCAGCCTGGCTGTCCTGTTTCTATGTAATAAGATGGGGGGACTTTCACAAATCTGTGCCAAGGGGTTTGTTGTTTCATAATCTATTTGTGATTACTATTATCATTGTCTTCAATCTGTTGTTTTTCTAATCATTTTTCTTCTGTTTCTTTTGTTCAGTTTTCCTTTTTGTGTGTTGTGAAGCACTTCACATCAACTGCATCTCGTGTGAAGTGCTACATACTGCAAGTTAAGTCAACACTACATGTTACACATGATAAACAAACATCACCATGTATATTTCACAACTTGTTCACCTCAATGTGCAGCGCACACAACCTCACACACAGCAACCCCCCCACCCCAAACTGGCAATCATACTTAATCCCTCTCCAGCCTGAGTAATCCCCGACAATCCAAGGCTAATCCTGGTTAATTCTGGGCACTCCTCAGCTGGGTTTCACCCTGAAACCACAGAGACAGGGTGGGGATTGGTCGGATCATGGCGATTGAGGGTGGGCGCACCGTTGATAGACATAATTGGTTGGGCAGTTAATGGGAGTCAAGAAAAACAAGCACAGGTTTTCACGGGTCTTCAAAATAGGTCTGGATTGACCCTGTGCTATTTGTCACATCCTAGCCTTACTGTTGTCGCCGCTCTGGGTAGAAAACATGTTTTTCACCAGTGTGTGTTAGCATTCCCATGCTAACAGGGTACTGTGTTACTTTGTTTGCTTGCTATAGGAAATTGAGCGTGGGAATCAAACTTTTCTGTATGTTGTAATGGAAATAAATAGACAAAACAAACAAAAAACAAGCAGGATATACAGTATGAGCTATTCCTCTGCTGTAAAGCGCTTCTGAGAAGTCATTAGCCTCGATTCAATCAGCTCTGCCTACCGAAGCTCCGAGCTCAATTCTTCTTAGTGACTATTGATCCTGATTCCAAAATGAAGCACTTAAGACGCCTTGATCAAGCTGCTCCTTAATCTAGCGTTAAGGAGATTGAGACCTTTTCACCCCGTGTCTCAGACAGACTTATTACTTTGGCACAGGGGTACAGTGGCAGTCACATCACACTTCACTATCACAGCCTCGGTTTGGGTTTTATAGTCTGTTTAAGCCCCTTTGGTGCAGAGCAGGCGGCAGGAACACTTTTACTCTCTGCCATTTTGAAAAAGCTGTCAATATACACAAAGCCAAGAGTGTTAATGAAGCAATATGTCACTGACAGGGGATGGATGAGGATGCTTTGTTAAAAACAAGGAGGCCTCTGGTGTTTGCAGGCTCGACTGTGTGCCTTTCGATTGAGTTTGAACATGGAAACTGCAGGATATGTGTCTTTGAACCACTGGTATACTCATGAGAGCGTGAAAGCAGAAGCAAAAAGGAAAGTGATTTACCTTCTGCTGCAGCTCTGTCAGCAGTGAGACAGGGGAACAGGTTGCAGAGGAGTTCTGCTTCTGGACATTTTTATAGGCTGCTTTTACCTCTCTGTCCTCACAGGAGAGAAGCCTCTTGGAGGGGATTCTTTAGAGGATTCAGTAGAACATCATGTAGTGGATTTTATAGTACTTTCCGCTTCACATTTTAAGGAGCCCACCTCTAATTTATGACGCATTCCATAGCGCATTCAGGAGGACTGTTGCATTTCAAATTCCATACAGAGCCCCATTAGATTTGGTCAGGCACAAACCTGGCCAAGTGTTGTGGGGATTGTTCTTCACCGCCTTGTTGAGAAGTAGTGAGACTAGGCAAAGCCGTTTTCTCCCTTTGCTCAACCATTATTTATTAATCCATTTCACACAGCCAGGAGTCATTATGCACGGTCCTGTCAATGGGTATCTCTCTATGCCGCGCATTTATTTGATAATAAGCAGGAGTGGGGGAGAAGATAAAAGCGCTGACTGCGTTCATTGTGGAGCGTTTTCTGCAGGCGGGGAGACTTAAATGAGAGCAGCCAGGCTCTGTGTGGGAATGGGTCTCGTCTGCTAAGCCTGTCTGGAGGCAATCGATGGAAATTAGTCAACGCTAAAGATTCACTTCCTGTGACTGATGTCACGGGCAGCGCTTGTCTCTTTGAAGGCAAATAAAGAAGTGGGAGGCTGAGGGATTAATGGGGTTGGAGAAGGTGTGAGCATGCGGAGTTTGGGTGGGGGCTAAGCTGGGAAAAAAGATGCTATTCTTTTGGCAGATTGCAGGAAAATAATAGGTCAGAGAATCCAGCGGAATGCAGTGTAGTTTGGAACATTTAAGGGACACAATAACTTTGTTGTGCGTGAGGCCAGGAAAAGAAATCTTTTCCTCTTTAGAATAAAGATGTGTAGAATAGTGCTGCTGCAACTGTTAAAACATCACAGCCACTGTGAAACACTGCAAATACTAAATGTGACTCATGTATGTGAAAAACTTGTTGTAGCATTGCTCTTTAGAAGGGTAGTTGATTAGATTAGAGTTTTTCTGAACATATGACAACTCATAAATTAGAAAATAAAACTAATAAAACAGTTAAAGTGTATAACAAACTCTCGGTAAACAAAATAAATACATCACTATGTCTACAAATATTACATGCACGAATAGGAGTAGGAAGGAGTACACATTATTTAACATATGTACAATGAACCATACAGTTTCTGTTATGCAATACTGAATGCAGACAACATTTTGTGGTTAGGAAAATCTGTATGTCAGCTGGTTCAAACAAAGAACACTAAAACTGACAATAAATATGTAAGGTTCTTTGAAACTGGCACCTTTTTTTTGGTCCTGATAGTCCTACAGAGCTCACCAATCAACAATTCTTTCTCTGTGTTGAGGAAGAATATCAGTGTTTACAGTACCAGCAGCAGTTTCAGCTGTACACTTGCAGTAGCTGTGACAATTGGATCAGAGTTAGTGTCTCCAGCAGTTGTACTGAGGCCGCCTCCTGAAAGGTGCACCAGTTAGCTTCTCCTCAAAGTATAGCCGAGGGACTAGAGCCAGCCCTCAGGCGACAGAAGGCCTTTCACTCCCCCTTACTCCCCGTGGAGCTCTACAAGCTCTGCAGGGGGGGTAGAGAGGGAAACAAGGCAGACAAGGAGAGAAAAGATGAGTGGAGAAAGGCAAGGAGCGAGGCGTCGTCTGGGGCTAACCTGAGAAAAGGTAGACGGGAAGAGAGCCTGAGGGGCCGGGGGCGGACAGCAAGCCCAATTCCCAGTGAAGAGGCCTCTAATTGGAGCTGCTGGCCTGCCGAGGCAGCCTCTCCCTCTGCGGATGGACATAAGGAGCCGAGTGAAGGCGGAGAGCCCGGGGGCAGGAGGAGAGGGCAGATAAAAATAGAGCCGGCAGATTAACGAGCATCTGAAAGCAGGGCAGGGGATCGGAAAATCCTCTCTGCGTGCCAGAGATGCCTGGTCCATAGGCCACAGCCGGATCTGTAAAGACCGATGGACCTGGAGTGACCATGAGTGGTGCTTCCTTCCTGTTGGCCTTCCTTACATCACAAACATTATGGGGGCTTTTAATCAAGTACTGTAGTAGCATCTTTCTGGAGTACAATATTGCGTCTTTTGTGCCATTTTCTTAACAGAAATTAATCTTATCTTAACATAGGATCACCAATCTGCCACAACTTTGTAGTTGTGTCTGTTCATATCACTTTTTTGTTTTTTTTTTTAGGGGCGGAGAAAGGGTTTTCCTTGTCTCTTCAAAATTTCTTTTCTTAAAAACCTTAAAACTCACTTTACGTTTTCCTTTAATGTAAATACGTTCAGCTCAAGTTATTAATGGTTTCAAATGCCAAGAACAATATTATTGTTTCACCTATTATAAATGAATAAATTGATTTCATGTTTTTCATTCAGGCTTTTGTGTTTTTAGTTATGAAGCTTGAGGAGGGAAGGTAACAAGCAAGAGTAGGTTGCTACGATGATCCCAGCCGAGTTTGTTGGCGGCTCAAAACTAAAGAACTTAAGTGTAGACTAAATGTTGACTTCAAGCTATTTAACTGATAGTTTGTGTCTCATCTTAAGCAAACTAAAATCTTGAAATAAATGCACCCTACATGGAAATGCAGCTGGTTTCTAATGCATCACTTCCAATTAAGTCTGAAAAACAGCACAAATAAAAGAATAAACCCTAAATTATAGTAACAAGAGTAAATGTAGTTTGTCACCTCCACCTTTGACTCATAAAAGGAGTCACCTCCACGGCTGTGATTTCTATCCCTCCCCTGGGTGCTTTCACACGCCAGGTGTAGCATCGTGACACCTATGGGAGCCAAAGGAGAAGCTGATAAACAGGCCTGATCACACCTGCCATCAGGTCTCAGGAGAGCACCACCCACCTCAACACTCAGCTGTCACATCCATCCACACACTTAGAGGCTCCAGGAAATGTACTGATCCACAGTCAAAAGCTGATACACTGGCAGAAACGCATTAAGAAAAAGTAACAAAGGCTAGATGGTATTTCTCATCGCGTTAGATTTTATTTGTGGTGGTAGCTCTTAAATCAGTTGGTAATTCATGCCGTATAAGTGGTGCCGCACCGCAAACATTTTAATGGTGGAGTAGTTCATGGCAAATAAAGAACTGAACAATATATACAGCTCCATTGCTTCCCTTTGTGGGAAATCACTGAAGATACCTCTGATCCAGGCTGTCTTTGTGCCTCATACGAATGACCTATTTGGTATTTCTTAATATTCATCTTGACTGAAGGAACAAATATACAAAGTTAAAGTTTAACAAATAACAGTAACCTTATCCACTTGCACTAACAGTTGACTCTAATTTGAAATGAACCTAGAGTTCATACAAGCTAGACTGTTTACATGCCAACAACATCGTTTCCTGACTTCTAGGAGTTAAAGATGGAGTATGCGATTCTAGTGGAAGATTTTGGATATTAATCTCTTTGGCATCATTGACTATATATACACAGATGGATGAACGTCTGTGACGTCACATTTTGAAACTCAGTGTGGTATCTCCAGCTGTTGCTATCTTGGCATTGCCTGACTCTTCCTAAGTACTAGCTAATCCAAATCTGACCAAAGAGGCAGAGCTGAGGTGAGGAATGCAAGTATCCCTGTATTTGTAAGCCTTCATACAATTACCATGGGTGAATTTTCCATGAAAATTCACATTTTTATTCATGTGCTAACACAATTGCACAAGGGTTTTACAATCACTAATACGTCTTTCAGCACAATTAGCTAACACAATGTAGCATTAGAACACAGGGGTGATGGTTGCTAGAAATGTTCCTCTGTACTCCTATGTAGATATTCCATTAAAAATCTGCCATTTCTTGCCAAATAGTCATTTACCACATTAACAATGTCTAGACTACATTTCTGATTCATTTAATGTTATCTTCATTGAAAAAAAAATTTTTTTTTCTTACAAAAATAAGGACATTTCTAAGTGCCCCAAACTTTTGAATGGTAGTGTATATAAAAACTCACCCATTGAAAAGCTGTCATTAACAGGAACAAAGCTATAGAGACCAAAAGTGTTTTTTGTAACAGGCTGTAAACACTGTATCTGAACTGACAAAATGACGACAAGAATCGCTGGCCACCTCTTAACTTGAGTTTTAGACAAATTTGTGCAGAGGTGTTCATGGCGCTGGAGTTCAGCCAGCTGTCATCTTTGTAGGAAAAAGCCAACAACAATCATTCCTCCTGTGCATGATCATGTTTTAGTTCAGTGTACAGGAAGAGGATGAGCTGCTCACATACAAGTCTCTTTTCAATGTGTGTGTGACACAGACAGGAAGAGAAAGATGGAAGAGGGGCCAGTTGTAAAATTAAATAAGATTTTTAACATTTTAAATCATAAAAAAATCAATATTGTAGAGGACCGCCACAAATACATCAGTGTAAGGGAAGAAACACTTTTAGATTTACTTGAAGAACTGGACAAATAGGGACACATTATATGAACACATCCATCTCTTATGGTAAAATAATGACTTCAACCTTTGGGCCTTTCATCCATAACTTAAGAGAGTTTCCAAACTGAACACAGCCTCCTTGAATGAATAACAGATTCCCGAAGACGAGGTGATCAACTTTTAACATCTGTACCTCCATTATAGGTTAGTTTGATTCAATCCAAAGTAGTACTGAAAAGCCACTTAATCACGACCATGAGTATTCAACACTTAGTACTGAATATTCATTATTACTTTAAAAAAAACTGAGGTGCTGTTGAATATTCAGAGCCTGAGAACCTTTGCTCCCAAACTGCTGCTTGATTAAAGTATCAAACTACTTCAGCATTTACTGCCTCAACAGGGAACATCACTAGCCTGATAATCAGACTGAATTGCCATTTTGTTTCACTTCATTCATTTATTGTGGCAGTGTACTCATAATAGCTGATCGTTGTTATTGAAGAGGGGGCATTTTATCTTGTTTACCCCTATAACCAAAGTTGACATATCTGTCCTCGTAATGTCATTTTCACTCCAAATAGAAATTGAGGTAGCACAGAAGCACTTGGTTATACAATGGCATTATGTAAAAGACACATGCCATGCAAAGACTTATGGGTCGCTCTCATCATCCCATCTTGCCACGGTGGCTTTGAAGTGATACGTTAGCTGAGCAACTACACTATAGGATAGAAAAGGCAAAGTCCTCCAACTGACAGAACAAAGATAATCTATCAGTTTGGTGAGGGAATACTGAGGCCCTAAATTAGTCCCAGATAAACTTCAGCATGCTTCAGAGTGCAGAGGTTCTAACTAATTGACCAGGGGCAACTGTACACCTGCTTTACGTTGAATATACACTACCAGTCAAAAGTTTGAACACACCTTCTCATTTAATGCTTTTTCTTTATTTTCATGACTATTTACATGGTAGACTCTCACTGAAGGCATCAAAAGTATGAATGATCACACATGGAATTATGTAGTAAAGAATAAAGTGTGAAATCAGTCAAAATTTGTTTTATATGTTTTAGAGTCTTCAAAATAGCCACCCTTTGCTTTGATTACTGCTTTGCACACTCTTGGCATTCTCTTGATGAGCCTCATGAGGTAGTCACCTGAAATGTTTTTTCCAACAGTCTTGAAGGAGTTCCCAGAGATGCTGAGCTCTTGTTGGCCCTTTTGCCTTCACTCTGTGGTCCATCTCATCCCAAACTATCTGAACTGGGTTTAGGTCAGGTGACTGTGGAGGCCAGGTCATCTGACGCAGCACTCCATAGCTCTCCTTCTTGGTCAAATAGCCCTTACACAGCCTGAAGGTGTGTTTGGCGTCATTGTCCTGTTGAAAAATAAATGATGGTCCTACATAATTCCATATGTGTTCATTCGTAGTTTTGATGTCTTTAGTGAGAATCTACAATGTAAATAGTCATGAAAATAAAGAAAAAACATTAAATGAGAAGGTGTGTTCAAGCTTTTGACTGGTAGTGTAAACGTATCCCTCAAGGCTTTGCTCATTTTGACTCCGATGAAGACACAGCAGTGGTGAAATAGTCTGTCTGCATGATAAAAGGCAGTGAATTAAGCAGTGACTCAAACCCACTTTTGTACTGTGAATTTGCTGTCCTTGAGCTGAGAAGCTGCTGTATGGGCTACATTCTGCTGGAAGATGCGTACGGAACCCTGTTTCTACTAAACTTCAGCATGGATTGTTGCACTGAATAGGGACTGTGGATTTTCTCTGCTTTCTTTTTCTATAGAGGCACCATATCAATAGGAGACTCACAGAATGGGTTTATTCCACAGTCCTCTCGCTCCCTGCACATCTCTATAAGCACTTTTGGTTCTGAAGCTGCACCCTGCTCCCTCCAACCTGCCCTCTGTTCATGTTGTCCTAATTGCTGTCTATGATAACCTGCTCTCTCTCCTCTTTCCTCTCAACCCTACCAGTCAAGGCAGATGGCCGCCCTCCCTGAGTCTGGTTCTTCAGGAGGTTTCTTCATGGTGAAAGGGAGTTTTTACTCTAGACTGTCGCCAAATGCGTCTCGACAGAAATCTTTGGATTTGTTGGGTTTTCAGCATAATTTTGAAAGGCCTAAAAGCTAATTTTCAAATGATTTAGGGAATTTAGGGATTTTTTTTTCCCCCCAAACAGTGCACTTGTGGAGACACAACAATGGTCCCTACATGTATGTTTTTGTTTTTGCCAGTAAAAGCACCCAGAACATACTTTGATTGACTAACTAAGACGTGGACACTGTAGAGAAGCTGTAGCTCCACTTGCATTTAAATGTCTATAAATGACTGGATTCTGTCCCCCATTTTTTCCTTTGAAATCACTCCATGAAGCTACCTCTTTATGACCGATATGAAGACGAAGAATTATTCCATGGCCCTTTCAACCAACACCTGGGCATGTGAGACTTGTATTAAGATGGACTTCACTACTTAAGTTTCATCCTCAACACATCCCAAAACTAACTTGGTAACTGGTCCATAACTGTAAAGCAAACATGAACATCATCATCATCAGACATACCTGAGAGATTTGAAAATAAAAAGGAACAAGATTTGAAAAACTGAAGCATAAAAAGTGAAATTTTTCCTAATCTAAACTAAGAGTCAGCGACACTGATGTTATTGAACATGTTCTACAAGTTCTCAACCTCACCTCTACTACTTCAGATGAACCAGATTTTAATCATACCAGCAGTAGTATCTCTCCATTAAATGTACCATGCTCAGTAACCCTCTAAAAATGGCCAGCTGATTTTTAAGAACAGGTACAGCCTGGTCTTGGTACAGGGACCTCTATGGTGGAAAGGGTTAAGAATTTGGAATCAATCCTTGAAGAGCTATTTTTGTAAGTGAACGTGCGGCAACGTGAATAACTGCATCAGTTTCATCCACGCTTGTCTCTATTTATGTGACAATTGTGTCATGCTTTTTCATGAATGTATCATTCTTAATCCTGCCAAGCCAAAGCCCAGAATGTGTGATTCAGTCTGGAACCAGGCCTGAACATCACATTGATACGCTACAAACCTTTACAGGAGCATCATTTTATAAACCATCACAGTTTAGGCCATCACTGGAATCACAATGACACAGGATAGCTACATTCATCAAAACAAAGTGCTCACAAGGATCTATTTGGATCACGTTTCAGTGCAGCTTTGGTGATGTGTCTCTGTTCATAATGGATCATCATTAGCTTCATCTTTAATTGTTTCTCAGTAATCTGATATCTGCTTTGGGGCCCACACTTAAATACCAAAGCTAGACTGGAATAGTAATGATAAATACTTCACAGTATCCTTTGATTCAATTAGTCTTTTTTATTCACTCAGCTTTGGATACACACTTCAAAAAGTCACTGGATGTGACTTGAGATTGATTTTTTTTTTCCCAGAAAACAATTTTGCCAATTCACACTGTCACACTTTTTGAGAACTCAGATTTCTTTTAAGAGAAGCACGTCTCCCATCAGATGTGCTCTTTTGAAGTATGCCAATTTCTAAAGGGAAAATATTCGACTCTCCCTGTGATGTGTGTTGGCTATCATTATTCCAAATCACGCCTATACATTTTTATTTAAAAGATTTTTTAAATGAAGTTGGAAGGGAAGACGGTATATGCATTCCTAGATACAAGCTGTAACAAAACTTCTAATTGTGTGTTATCTATCACAACACTCTGACAGCATGCATCTCACCTTCGCAAAGACAAAGCCATACATACACACACACATACACACACACACACACACACACACACACACACACACACACACACACACACACACACACACACACACACACACACACACACACACACACACACACACACACACACACACACACACACACACACACACACACACACACACACACACACACACACATCTTGTGCTTCGCTAGCATGGCATGGCATGCTGGGCTGGCTCATTACTACAATGCCAAGCTACTAGTTGCTAAGGAGACCTGAGGGAGAGGGAGGGTTCCTGTTGCCATGGCAGCAAGCCTGCATCCTGCCAACTGTCTTCCCCCATGAGACCTGACCATCGTAGACAGAGAGAGAGAAAGAGAGACGGGGAGGAAAAGTGAGGGCAGAACGGAGCGAGCAGAGAAAGGCTGGAGGGGGTTATGGTTAAGATGTTGAAAGAGGAGGACTTGTAAAGATGCCTGCCAGGCTCGCTGGAGAACCACAGAGACTGTTGAAATGATGCACAGGGAAAATTGATGGGATGAGAGAAGGAGAAGAAGGAGACCTTGAAAAAAAAATACCCCCCCTCTTTCAAAAGTGCCCATGTGCAGGCAGCAGCTTTCCCATGGCTAATATGGTTGCTGCCTGGGCGACCACAACTCGACAAAGATGCCACGATGACGCTAAGTACCCCAAACCCAAAACCCCATCTTGAGTCCCTCAATTCCCGCCCCGTAATGCCACGCATGTCCCCGAGTGAACCGCCGCCTCTCAGCTTTTACTACACGAGCTGAAGATCTGACAGGGCTTTTGGACGAGCGTTCACAGAGCCCATCCGTCATGGAAAGAAATCTGCTTTGGTGAGAGTGAGCAGTAATGAACGACGGATGGGAGGGAGAGAGAGAGAGAGAGAGAGAGAGAGAGAGAGAGAGAGAGAGAGAGAGAGAGGGAGAGAGCGCATCTGTGTGAGGGATGAGCAGAGAAAGATTAAACTGATTGGGGAGCGCAGAAGAAGGGCGAGGAGGAGGTCATACAAGGCGAAAGAAGAGAGGAGAAGTCCTCAGTCTCAAATTCAAATTAGCCTTATTGCTTTTCAAGGACACTGAATTGTTTCCATCCTCCATTTCTTTCTCTGTGTCACTGTCTCCCCCCCTCCTCCTCCCTCTACCGCAAGTCTCTTTTCTTTTCTCCTGTTTCTTCTTCTCTCTCTGACTTGGTTGGCTCTTATTAAATCATTCTTTTCATTGCCTGGGACTGGTTCATCACATTGAGGAATACATGTGTGTCAGGGGAGCTATAATTGCAGAGCTACAACATATTAACACTTAAAGCCCTCCACACACACACTGCAGCTTTGCTACCCGATTTGAACCGATGCACTGGTTTAGTCGGGTTTAGATCAGGTAGCAGAACTGTTTTGGATTTTTTATTTTTTTTTGCATGATGCTTCAGGTTCAGGGTGAGTTCAGGTTACCTTTCAAATGTAATTTGTTATTAACTTTTTCTCTTTATAACTGTGCCATGTCTGTGCCCATGTTTATAAAGTTACTGTCAGGCAAAACTGTACAGCAAGGACAACATTTTTTAACATCCAGCGCTGATGATTTTAAAATTAATACTCCGTGAAAAGGTTGAAGGTTGTGGTTCTGGAAAATGGACTATGGTCAAGCTATGTGTGAGATTAGAAAACTGCATACATGAAACACGGTGCTGTGTGGAAGTCATGCACAGAACTGTGCATGTGTGGTTCTGTTGGGATGTGAAAAGCTTTGTAGTTGGATTGTGTTCACGATAGGTATTTTTGAACATACTTGATCAAAAAATGTCTCTCTTTTCCTATCTGATTGTTCGAAATGAAGGAAAAATACAGCTTTTGGGTCAAGTTCGGTTCAGTTGGGTCAGGTCTTAATAATGTGGCTCACTAGCATTTCAGAGTTGTTTGGCCATGTGACAGTTGGTTCCTTTGGAGCCTGAACTGGCATCACAGACAGTTTATTAAAATGACTTGCTGTGCTGTCCAGTGCACTAGTGTTGGTAGCTGGGTGCAAATTGAGTTGTTGCCACCGATATTTTTTTGGCTAGTATGAGGGCTTTGTGTCTTGTGTTGGTGAGCTGCTGCGATTTCATTTATGTTAGTGTTAAATAGTGTGAAATATTAATGTCTTTCTTAGATAGATATCTATATCCTTCATATGGGGCTGTTTTTCATGTCTTTTGCTAAAATAAAAGTCAGTGGTACAGTGAGATTATAGTAAATGTGAGATTTTGAGTGAGATCCTTTCCTGTTTGAATGTGGCAGTGGCCCTTTGGACAAAGCTTCGAAACAAGGAAAAAGTTTTCCCAGTACGGATTTGGCCTTAATGCTAACCAGCACCTTTGAGATAAGCTGGAACACCAGCTGTGATCCAGGCTGTACCGCTAATGCTCTTGTGGCTGAATGAGAGTAGATCTCAGCAGCCACATCCCAACATCTTGCTGGAGATTTGTGGCTTTAGAAGAACATGTTCGACAGTTTATTGGTGAGAAAACCTTTTCGTTGTCCTGAACCGAACATTTCTTTGTCTTGAAAAAGAGACTAACAAGAACATAAGTCTTGAGTCGGGTTTGGGTTAGGTTCAACCGGGTTCAGGTCTCAGTTTGAGGTCTGTGCAGAACTGTAACACACACACACACACACACACACACACACGCAGCACGAAGCATGGTCTCACATACTTTTGCTTCCAACCAATTTCGTGCAACATGCAAACATGCTGTAACTGTCCCAACCAATCCAAAGCACTCCCCTCTTCCTCACTCTCTTTCTCTCTCTCTGGTTTTGATCTCTCTCTCTCTCTCTGTCTCTCAGTGTCTCTCGCTCTTTCAGTCTGTTTCTCATTGCGAGGGAATGTGGCGTCGTCTCTTTGTCACAGACGCTGGGAAACAAGAAGCCTCATCACCCTCATCCTCATCTGATACTCTTCTCTTCCCTCCCTTCACTCAGTCTCACCCACACCCACGCACAGACACACACACGGACACACACACACACACGGACACACACACACACACACACACACACACACACACACACACACACACACACACACACACACACACACACACACACACACACACACACACACACACACACACACACACACACACACACACACACACACACACACACACACACACACACGGTTTTATTGACTTATTCATGCATGGGTTTGTTTTGGGGGCAGAGCTCCTGTCTGCCAGTCTGACAGACACCCTGTGAACCCTTGAGACTCGCCTCCCCATCTTTGTCTCCACACACACACACACACACACACACACTCCCATCCTCCCATCCTCCCCCGTCCGACCCCTGACTCCCCCCTAACCCGAGCACGGGACACGGCGTACTCGTAGACCAACTGGGGTTCACTCAGGTTCCTCCTGCATCGTTTCCCCTCCCATCCGCTGTCGTTTCCCACCTCCTCTTCACTTTCTACTTCTCTTTTCTCTCTCTGCTGGGGAGAAGGGGAAGGTATGCCCACATTTCCCAGAACAAAGACAGCCCAATTAAGTCAGTTTGAGTTAAGGTCTGTGTGGCAGAGAAGGATCGGAAGCAAGGAAGCTGAAGAGAGAAAGCGACGGCGGAGGAGCGAACAGCGAGGAAAGGGGAAGAGAGAGACAGTCTAACGAACAGGGAGAAGAGGGGGTGAAAAAGAAGCAGAAGAAGGAAAAAAAAAGAAGAGCGCGAGTCACTTTGTAGCGGAAGCGGGTCGACTTCGTTTTTAGCTCCTCAATGGGAGACTATGAAATATTAATAACTGCTCCAGCCATATACTTCAGAGGCCTATGGTAAAACTTAAAGTCTAATGAGACGCCGCTCATGAATTGCTAATGGGGATGCTGGAATGTGTGTTTTTTGTGTGTGTTTCAATATCTGCACATGTGTGTATGTGTGAGTGAAGGGAGGGGGGGTCAAGCTGGTAACGGAGGGGTGGAGTACAGCGGAGCTTTCAGTCTTTCAAAGAGTAGACGAGAAACTTCATTAGAGGCTTGAAGTTCTTCATGCTGCACATGTAAGCGCCATCAAATTTCCTTGAACAGGGAAGTTGCTTCACTGTTACTCGACGGTCCGACCGCAGCTAACAAAGTTTTGAAACTGTCCTGCTAATTGAAACAAAATGGAAATGGATGTTGTTTTTTTTTCTGTGGGTGGGTTTTTGTGTTTGTCAATCTTTTGTAACAGCTTCATTCTTTTATTCATTGTCTGAGTCCCATGTATGTTTGAAGGACAAAAAGTTTGTTTCAACAATTCAAAAGTTCCGTCAGATGTTCCTTCTTTTCTTACTCCCTCCAAGCTGCCCTTGACTATGTGTTCATAATATGGTTGGCAAACGAAGAGACATTTCATTCATTAATCGTCAAAGCTGCATCCTAAAGCAGTAGTTTAACACCCAAAAATTACGTGTGCGTGAGTTGTAAGCCGTAGAGGCCTGGAATCGCAAACTTATTCAGTGGAAAAAGAACAAACTAAGACTGCGGCTATAAGTGCAGCTCTATAGGGCCATACTGTGGTACATCAGGACTCTGAGCTAAATGCTGATATCATGCTCACAATAGGCAGAGCTGCAGCAACTTGGACTTGAACTTTAACAGACACAGTCCAGTAAAGGCCCTTTCTGTTTCTATTGCGCTGTTGTGTCTGACACCTCGACCTAAACATTAACTCTGAGTGCACCAAAACAACGACAAATAGCAGTTTCTGAATGTGACTACTGCTCTATGGAGGACATAGTAACTAGAATTATGGAAATTTGTTTTGTTTCTGGTGAATTTTATGTTGCTGATGGAGGGGGACACAAAGATGGCAGAAAAGAAGAGAGCATTTGTAGTCCTCGCCAAGTTTCACCAATCAATGTGGGACCTGGACAGTTTTTTAGGGCTTGCACAGAAGTACGTACCCTGGAGTAGGTACTTTTTTCTCCACAAAAGAAGGTCCTGATATTTACAGGTATGTAGTTCACCATCTTAGTCTGACATGAAAGCATCCTAACATTTTTTTTAGCACTAAATGCAATGTACGGCTGGGGCTGAGAATGTCTTTATGTTTGCAGGCATTTGTTTGCAAATATAAAAACGTCTTCAGCAAATGTATTATAATTCATCCTTAGGGAACATGAATGTCTGCCAATATTAATGGTTGGATTCAATATTTTCCTGGATATTTCAATCCGTATCAAAGCAGAAACACTGCTTTTCTATCAGAATACCCCTTGTTCTAATACAGGTTCTCCTTTTTACAGTGGAAGTCGAACAGGGACAACTAAGCAACATTGCAGACCCCATGATGTTTACCTGCAAGCTTTTAGCATCTCATTGCAAATATTTCCTTCTGTCCAGCAGAATTCACAGAAGCCAGGATATGGTATGCAATTTGAAGATGTCTTCCACTCTTTTTCCTTTAAAATAAGACACTCTAATGAAAGCTTAATATCTGCTATTTTGTGGCAGCTTATCAGTTTGTGAACTCTTTTCTTTTTTGAGTGTCAAAATGTAAAATGATTCAAACCAAGATTCACAACAGGATGATGGATGAAATACTACTAGACTGACAGTCCAAGCATTACAGGTGTGCTCTTAGTCTAGCTAAACATTGTTTTAAGAAATGTTATTTCATAGGATGACTTTTTGATTATTGAACACATTCTATTTTTTTTTACTGTAACTCCACATTTGATGGATCAATAACGAAGCCCAATGATGCTACAACCATTATCATTATCATAGGACCAGTGGCGGCTGTTTGCTATTTAATGTAGCCTGATCCCAGCAGAGATACCTTCAGGTTAATGGTTAACTATACATTTATTGAAATGTTAGAGGCCATTTAGAAACCATCACTGACAACAGCATGAAAAACTCCCCCAGCTGGTTTCGATGCTCCTCTAGAGCAATACTTGCTTTGTCTTTTTAAATGCACAACATCTGCACCACAGGTCATGTACCGAGTTAAGAACTAAACCTAACTCCAGAAAAAACACCATCAATTTATAACTGCTACTGGCTTATTACAAAGTGAGAAAGTCATGACCTATTATTAATTAACTTAACGATGCCAAACTGCAGGATGGATGGTTTATTGCTCTATATTAATTACTTCATAATGTTTTTAACTGAAGACTTTAATGGCTTATATGAAAGAGAGAAATTCAAGAGCATTAATTAATTATTCACCAGGTGTATTTTTCACAACCTGAAAGTTACTGTTATTAAGGGTTTATAGCTGATATAGTAGTATGGCTGATTTAATTTTTTAAAAGCCAGGAGTTAGTAACTTCCATCCATCCATCCATCCATCCATTATCTATACACCGCTTGATCCTCATTAGGGTCATAGGTGGGCTGGATCTATCCCAGCTGACACCGTGGACAAGTCACCAGTCTGTCACAGGGCTACATATACAGACAAACAATCACACTCACATTCACCCCTATGAACAATTTAGAATTACCAGTTAACCTGAGCATGTTTTTGGACTGTTGGAGGAAGCCGAAGAACCTGGAGTAAACCTACGCATGCACAGGGAGAACATGCAACCTCCGTGCAGAAAGATCTCAGGCCCTGGCCAGGGACCTTCTAGCTGCTTATATCCCATTAAAGTGTGCTATATAAGAAAGTGATTTATTCCAAGAAATCAAACTACTATATCTTGTCTTAAAACGGGAATCCTTGCTCCACTACGGTATGCTCTGTATTTCTCCGTAGCTCCCTCGTATAGGTCTCCGACACAGACGTTTCATTCAGCAGTGAAGTACTGAGTCTCCTGGTCTAACGCGAGTCCGAGTCTCCTGGTTGAATCTGTGCCAGAGCCGGCAGGCCTCACAGAGCCTTGCATAACCCCACGACTGAGCGTAATGGCAGGGCTGAGCCATCAGCTGGGGGACTGTGTGCCGTGTGCAGGCTGGGACTGAGGGGAGCCCAGGGGTGTCGCCTTGCATCACAGTGTTGCTTACTGACCTCATTTTTTACCTCGCTCAAACTCCCCTGGCAGTGCGCTGATGTAGAGATGCTGAACCGCGCACGTTTTGATTGTTAAAAATCAAATATTAATAAGTCGTTCAGGAATGTACAGTATATGTCGGACTGACTGCAGAGGTGACCAACACCACACTGGTTGTCTGGCGGAGTAAAACACTCTGAATTGATTTAAATGTGCTATTTTGATCGAATATTCATACACATGACTGTTTATTATTAGTATGGGCCAATTAGTAATTAGGAGCAAGAGCAGCAGGAGAATAGTGAGTTAGAGCTCTGCACACACTAATGAAAGAACAGAAAGACAATCAGTTATTTTATTGAGAAAGTAGGCTACATCCACAGGCTGCAATTTTGGAGGTGTTGCTAAATACATGAAGTCCCCACGATTTATTTCTGAGCACCGCTGAAGTGTTTTCTGCCTCATCTCCAGTTAGCTAATCTGTGCATAAATACATTTATTACAGGGAAAATCTCATATGACAGCAGGCTTTTCAAAAATGGTCTGATCAGTGTTGGCAATCGTAACCAATATGATTCAAACCACAGTCTGGAAGCAGACAGTAGGGCCCACATAGGTGTAAAGACAGTCTAAAGCAGAATTTCAAAAGCTGCAACAACATGATGTGAACTAGTTGTTTCTGTTCAGGAGAATTAACAGGTTTTCGGAATGTGAATGGTGTCATGTAAGTTTGTAAAATGTGCAGAAAAAACAGGGAGAAGAGACAAGAGGCTTAAAGTTTCAGGTCTGAATAGGACTCCTGCAGTCCGACATTGCTACAAACGTGGAAAATATAAATGATAAATTACATCGAGGGCTATTTGAATGTGAATATAGGGGCTGCAACTAATAATCTTCATTATCAGTTAATTAAGTAGTTGTTTTGGGATTAGTCAAACAATCCTTTATTAAAACACCTTCACTAACTTTATTTAGAATTAAGTAGTATATCAAATCGTTTACACCACAATATATTGCAGCTGTAGTCAGATATTATTAAACCAATGTGGACAGCCATTAGAGCAGTCTACTGTATAAACAGATATGAATGAGACTGCAGTAAAACACAGCCGTATTAATATAAAGTACATCTTCAGAGGATGAGTTATCATTGAAGCAAAGTTTAAAATGTTCTTAAAACTCCATAAATTCTGGACATACAGTTTACAGAGCTATTCATAAAGGACTTCATGTTGATAATTATAGTAAATCACAGAAAATCAGTAATTCTTCACATCTGAAGAGCTGGGGCCAGCGATGAGCATTTTTTGCTTGATAAAATAATTGTAATCGATCATAAAATTTTGCAGGGAGTCTTTTTCTCTCGATCACCTGATCCTTAATCGTTTCAGCACTTATATATACAACTTGGTGATAATTTAACATATTGTAATTATCTTGTGCTGTACAGAGACAGCGCACCCTCTGACCATGCGCCGTTGTGCTCAGACTGCATTCACTCAGCTTATCATGCCAAACATGCGCCATTGTTAATATGTCTAATTCATTCCCATCAATATTTGTCATTGCGTTATTTTTTTTAATGTATCAAGTTGTCTGCCTCAAGCAAAAAAAAAAAGTATTTTGGGACTCTGCAGGAATTTCACTGAAAGCGGTGCTTTCCATTCGGTCTAATTCAATGCGTTGTCATTTGCATAAAAATGCATGGAGGGTAAGTCAGCTACTCAATAAGCATGCTATAGTATTGCAGAGGAGGGGCGCTCTCTGTGGATAACATATACATTCTGTGTGGTCTATTTGTGTGTTTGTCATCTGCTCTACATATATGTCTACTGACATGTGACTGAACAAATGGGTGTGATTAGTTAATGTAGATCTATCTATCTCACTGTGAGCGCTTATGCAAGTTGGCGTGCATGGTGCATGTGTGTCACACATGCATAGTAAATATGTAGCGATGTGATGTGTAGGAGTTCATTACTCTCTGTGTGTGTGTGTGTGTGTGTGTGTGTATTAGTGTGTGTGTGTGTGTGTATTAGTGTGTGTGTGTGTGTGTATTAGTGTGTGTGAAGGGGAGGAGGGGGTGCAGATTTCCGCATGAGTGGGGCTGTCAGTGGGCATCAGTCAGCCAGGCAGCGACAGGCGGAGCAGATCATTAGCAGAGACAGAGAGGGGAAAGGGAAAGAGAGGGAACGGGAGAATGGGGAAGGCGAGGGAGAGAGGGAGTGCAGGGACAGAGTGGAGGGAAGGCCTCGGTGTTGTGTCTTTAATATCCGTCTTGCAAGAATTACACAGACAGGCCTGTGTGCTGCTCAGTCACGCAACCGCACCACTACCCCGCCATGCTGTCCTCCTACTGCCCTCCCATCAGCTTCGGCACTGTAGGCTTCAACTGCTATCACATCTGTCAGTATCTCAGGGGTGAAGCAGCAATTTGGCAGCGTTTTACAACAAAAATAATCAATAATGCTCAGTTTTCACTACAAACAAGTTTGAGCCATTTTAAAGTGTGATCCTATTAGAGTAACGTCACTATCATGAGACATTAAACCAGAACTCTAAGAAACTATAGATACAATAAAAAATATTACTACTGATAGCACTCATGTTACTATAACATCCAAACACAATCACACATTAGACCATCAATGTGTTCAGCACATGTTTAGGTAATATCACTGCATCAGCACTGTAAGACTTACTCAAATCATCGTTCACAACATAGAAATATTCAGTGTCGACTACAAGCTCTGCATTTGAAAAAAAATAGGCGATTGTCCTGCGGAGTACTGCACTTATAAACAAAGACAAAAGGGGCTTGCAATAAACAGAACAATAACAGGAAGGAAAAAATGGACTTGTTATTTAATACACCAAAAACTCTAAACTGAACCCTACAATTCCCACAGTGCAACCTGATGGCATGTTTAGCTCGATCCTCTCTGGCTCGCAAACACAGACACCATTGGAGTGTCATGTTCGTAGCTGGTTTCTAGTAAAAGTTTGCCGTCTCCAAGCCCTAACTGAAATAACCCTAATGACATCCTTGGGGTTATTTTGTTGGACATGACAAACCTCCTCCAGTTTATGGCTGCCGATTGTTATTTTGGACTGAGATGAAGAAGTTTGCTTTCAGTAGAGCTCGGACTCTGCACACTATAGATATTAATATCAAAATGTAATGTAGCATTCAATCTTTATGTTAAATAATTAATTTCTATTGTAATGTGTAAATTGCATAACCATAAAGACACATTTCTGTACATTTCTGTCTGAACATAAAATCTATCTAAGAATAGAACTGATTTATGATTGAATCTTTTAAAAAAAGACAAGAAAAATATAGGCACTTGACAAGAATTGCTGGAAGTCTTAATTGAAGCAGTAATACCACCACCTATTTAAATACTCACTGAACTACTGTTACTTAAAAAGAAGTACAAAAGTATGAGCAGCACATTTAATTTTAAGTTTCATTTGTAGAAGTTATAGTCAACAGACTAGCCCCTGTCAGAGTACCACATAACTGAATTATAATCATTGATGCATTAAGGTGTAGACAGCATGTCAGTCTTTTAGCTGCTTGATGTGAAACTCAGATATTGTATTTATATAAAGAAAAAAAATCTTGCCATAAACGATCACGTAGGTTGCTGTTAAGTGACTTCTAGCAGTGGTGTGAGACGGCATCAATGTTTCAAACAGCATCACTTTTCTGTAGTAATGTTGGAACAAAGGAACAGGTTTGTTTAGACTCTTCAAAAGGAGGCGGTCAGGTGGATGGATACGTCAACAGAACACTGGACTTTTGGACTATTGTATTTTTCCTTTTGCAAAAAGTGAAATATGACTGTTTAATTGCCTTTAACCATATCTTTATATTGTAACTATGGCCACAAAGGTCCCCAACCTTTATGAAGTTCTTATTTCCATCTAAACCATGACTTTGACTTCTTGTCTTCAAGTTCTTAACCTAAAACACCCTTTATTACGGTATCATTGCGTCATGATTAGGTTAGCTATCTATTTTTCAGCAGAGAGTTTTAACAGTTTTACATATTTACTGCTACTAGTACAGTGCTAAGGATGTATTTCCATCATAAATGCACAAAGCATAAGTAAAAGGTAGAATTCAGTGGAAGCAAGATCAAGAAAACTACCAGTACTTAAGAACCACACTACTGTTCAAAAGTTTGGGGTCACATAGAAATGTCCTTGTTTTTGAAAGAAAAGCAGTTTGTTTCTTTTCAATGAAGACAACATTAAATGAATTAGAAATACAGTCTAAACATTGTTATTGTGGAAAATGACTATTGTAGCTGGACACGGCTGATTTTTAATGGAATATCTACATAGGAGCACAGAGGAACATTTCCAGCAACCATCACTGTGTTCTAATGCTACATTGTGTTAGCTAATAGTGTTGAAAGGCTAACTGATGATCAGAAAACCCTTGTGCAGTTATGTTAGCGCATGAATAAAAGTCTGAGTTTTCCTGAAAAACATGGATTTGTCTGGGTGACCCCAAACCTTTGAACGGTAGTGTATATAATCACTGACGTTCAACATGAGTGACTATATTTCAATAACATATATCCCCTCACAGCTGTGCAATAATGTTGGCTCAGAACACAATAAAAGCCTTTCATCATCAAGTAGGTATAATTATATAGAATGTAAAAAGTTTTTACTAAGCCTCATTTCAAAGTACAGTCTGTCACAATGTGAGTGCTTTAAAAAAACACCTGAAGAAAGGTGTAGGAAATTAACAAACAATTAACAAGGTAACAAAGAAACAGGAAAATGGGAGTTAACTCGTGTAAAATGTTAAATGAGAATCAATTACGATGAATCCTCCATAAATCAGCAAAAACACAAACTGTGTTAACAAATACCTATCACGTCAGGCATGTGTTAAACCACACCTAGCAACCACGGGAACAACTTGCTGCAAGCTCTGACAGCTAAAATGTTTTTATTTCACATCATGTTCGCTAACTATCCGTCCTCCCTCTCTCCTGTACTGTGCATCGCAAGACCTTGTTTAATTCCGCCACTCTCCTCCACATATCCACTGTTTTGCATTTTGCCCTTTCATCGTTCGCCGGCTGGGGCCATAACTCATCTTTTAGTGCTGCGTCTTGCGGTGACCACCTTCCACTCAACAACACCATTAAACAGGCAGATTAATGCTGCTATTAAATCCACACATCGACTTCGGTGGCACTCATCAAAGACAGTATATATGACTAGAGGTATCAAGGATTTGATGAAGTCAGACTTTCAGAGGGCCAACAAATCAGTGAGCGAGGCGCAATCTAACTCTTCACAAGGTAGAGGCTGACAAAGGAGGAAACAGATCCTGGACAAAAAAGCCTTTGCAGAAAATAACCATAATAGACATTTGTCCACTTGTGCAAACATTGATAACAACCTAATATACCTCTACTAAGGATATTCCGTATTGTATGTATGTAGCTTTTGAGCCACAGTGACATCACTGAGCCAGATGTATTAGATAAACCTGTCAGGGGGCCTCTGGGGAACAACTTTTGCTATACCCTTATCATGATAATTTACTAAAATTTATTTATGTGATCACAAGACTCCTGTAACGACCAGAGTCACAAATATTGGGCCCCACTTTGTTGATTTTGGTTCAGTGAATCTGGGTGGGGGCCTTGGTGATCAAGCACCCCTAGCTTGAGCCACTTTTAGAATATGGACTGCATAAAAAAAAAAATAAAAGAGACATAAACAGTAGCTTATGGCCGGACACTAACACAAGGTCCCACTAAAACAAGGCCTCAAATTTAGCAAATACTGGACAATTCACCTCACAGACGAAGACTCTCCTACAAATCTCTGTCTCCAACTAACGTGCAGTGAACCTGAGACTTCTGGTGCCCCTGGGGTTTTTGGTTATTGGTAGTAGTTGTTTCATTGCTGATACATGCGATTACTTAACAACTAATACTGCATTCAGTGATGACTCCCTTGTTGAAATCAGATTTTCCTCATTTATTAATGGAATCTGTTAACATCAGAGAAAGTATAAAGTCATTCCCATGGCCCTTCGAGACTTAAATGCTTATCAAAATCCGAAATATGAAAGTGCTGGACAGTTCCAACAATACTGTTACAACTTGATGATTTTTTTATTTTGATGATGCTAACAAAGTTTTTCCCGAGGGTGACACCAAAGGAAACAATAGTATTATTGAAATAAAAATCTCTTAGGGGCTTGAATGTGCTCTGCAGGTTTTGGCATAAATTAATCCCAACCCTAAATGCCATGCCTTGAATTTTTAAATAAATACAATCCTTTTAGCCATCTATTTTTTTATTAAGTTGGCTGATTACTTTTGTGCAGCACTAGTCTCAAATGTTGCCTGAATTATAGTTTACTGCAACAGACAATGCATGGTAAATTATGGGATACCTTTAAAACAAAAACTGGGGTGAGATGACACTAAAAAAAGGCTAAAACAATGTGTGGCTGGGTAACATAAATGTTCTCAGTAAATGTCATACTAGTCTTCCTCGGCCTAGTATTGGCAGGACTCGGTGGCCAACTGAAATCATTCAAACTGTACATAGCCATATTAAATTTTAAGCCAATTTGGCTAGTACCTGGTGCTATCTTGCTGTCATTTTGGATGCACACTCTGACAAACACCTCCATGCTTAAGCTCTGATGCTAGCAGAGTAAAAACTAGTGTTAGCAAGACAGATACAAGCCACACGTTCACAAGTTGCTTTGCTAAATTAGTTGCTGGCTAATAGCCAGTTAGCGGAGCCAACCCGTCCCAGGGAACAAGACAACGTTTCGAAGGCTATGAAACAAATCTTTTTCTGTCTAGTTAATCTAATTGGACACAAATCAACCTTATCAGAAGATTCACTTAACAGAATTGACTCGCCGCCATCTTTTAATTTATCTCTCCTTCGCTGTTAGCTTTACTTTTATCAATTATTTGTGTACAGCCAGTGCTCCATGTGCCAGAGGTGGCTGCTGTGACTCAATTGCAAAGCCTTAGATGTAGCCAGACATTGAACCGGCTCATCTGTAAGTGAATTCACCTTTAGGAGAGTACTTTTTCAAGCATAGCAGTCATAAGAGATGAAGGTCTGCTCTGTCGGAGAATAATAAATCAACCCAAACATAGTGGTGACCAAACATACTGTATACCTTATGCTAAGCTAGGTCATTGCTGGCCATGGCTGAATTATTATCCTCATAAAACTTTGCAGCACATCCATTTTCTCTCTCGAAAGCAGAGCTACAATACTCAAAAGTACATTTAAATCAAATAAATTCCACCATACGCAGCCTACTGTGGATTTGAGTGCAATTTCTGTGGCGGAGCTGACTTTTAATCTATGGCCTACAGATCTGAATTTCTTTACGTGCGCTCGAAGTGATGGAAGCCACGGCAGAGAGACAGAGGATGACAGGCCAGAGTTTAGATTACAGAGGAACGAGGGAGGGAGGAAGACAGAGAAGAAATAGGTGGTGGGTAAGGGCGGGCGGGGGGGATGCAAAGGGAGAGACAGAAGAGTCTGGAGTTCATTTGAGGCTAGCTGTCGTCAGGCGCAGCGTCAGTCATCACATGGGCAGAATGCTAAACGGCGAGCTCTGAATCCTGACCTATTTTCATCAAACTGACACAGAAATCCACTGAGAGGCCGTCTTACGCTGCTAACCTCTGTCTGCCTCCTGGACTGCCATCAGCAGCAAGCCAACACACACACACACACACACACACACACACACACACACACACACACACACACACACACACACACACACACACACACACACACACACACACACACACACACACACACACACACACACACACACACACACACACACACACACACACACACACACACACACACACACACAGTGCGGTCTGTACATACCATAATGTAAATTTGCTTTGCCTTGATTTAAAGCAATTTAATGATGTTTGATTAATAATCTCTAAAATGACTAGGCTGTAATTTATTTCTACTCAGGTCCAGCTTGAAAGGCTTTTATTGTAATTTGTCCAAATATGTCGTTGGACTGATGAATATTCATTAGTGAAAATACTCTTCCCTGACCTGTCTTTGTGCTGACAATAGACAGCAAGCATGTTGTTTTGTTTTTTTTGTTTTTTTTTCCGCATCCAGGCTTCGCTTGACATTGCTAACAGACACCTTCCCGGGTGTAGCAACCGCTTTAACAGACATTTCACGACAATAGGCAAATAATTCTGTTAAAACACAGCAAATGATCCTGCTCTTAAGACACTAATGGCTTTAATTTTCAACAGGCTTTTATCAGCTATGATCAAAGTGCAATAACAGACATCTTTAATGAAAATGGATTCAATTGCCAGCAAATGAATGTGACTTGATTGATGCTGAACATCACCTCAACATGAGTGAACTACACTGAGAACAATGCGCATTAAGAGTGATTGATAGTACTGTAAAATGATGGAGTGTGGCTTTTTACTAATATGCTCTGTTGTTCTTTAACCACTGCAGCCATTAGTTTTCCTACAACAAAAAAAAATCCACCTTTTCAGTATCTGTCACTGTACAAATGCATTTCTGAAATGATACCGCTGTCCAATACCGTAACCTCTACCTCATATTTCACATGTACGAGAGCATATGAGGGCCATTTTTATTTTATTTTTCAGTTGTTTGTGCAGCCAAGGGAGGATTTTAGTTATAAATTTACAACAAAAAAACTCACGAATGTAAAAGCCAGAACCCATATTCTTTGGCTTTTTAGAATCTGAGACACAACAACAAAAAACACAAAAGTACCAGTTTTTGATTATTGCAGGACACCTTAACGATAACTAGAACATTTATTTCTGCATTTCTATTTTATCTACTTATCTTTCTCCTTTTAAGACTAAAATGATCTTTTAATAGGTGTGTTGTAAGGTAGCTAGTGAGGAAATAGACCTTGAATCTTTAGTTAATTCTCATGTTTCTCACACTATCGCAACAAGCAGTGCCATTTTAAGTTACACGACCTCGAATTAGCCCATGTAGCCTAACTGCAGCAGCTGAGTGCAGTGCGGTCAGTGCAGGTTAATTTCCTCAGTCACACCTGCTCCATTCCCAGGTTACACTGAGCATCTACAGTAAAGGCTGTACCAGTGGAATCGGCATGTTTCCCCTAAGAGATTTGGCAACAGCAGTGGGTTGGTCTGGGGTGCGTTTTCAGCCGTTCAGAAACTACTGGAAGATCATATGAATATTAAAGGAACATGAAATGAATACTATGTCTCTAAAATCCTCTTGAACTTCCACCATTGCATGTTGCTACGCATTGCTTTAAAATTATATTCTGGATGCAGATGTAGGTTTGTTTTCAGTTGCAGATTATTGGCAGCCATAGGAGGAACCACTTCCTCCAGTGTATGTGTGTGTGTGATAATGTGAGTGTTTAAGAAGGTAAAAAGGGGAGAAGAGAGTAAAGCAGAATGTAAAGAAGCAGAAAAAAGGTGGACTAATAATCACCCCCTAGCCTGTAGGATGCAATTTTTCTGTCAGTTATCGTCAGCTTATTTTTTCCAAGTTTTTTTTTTCTCATAAATTTGTGGATTCAATCAAAGTGAATATTCGAGATTTTTTTCTTTGCAATAAAAAAAAGTGTATAGATGATGTTACACTGTTACAAGTGGTCAGATCTAAATATTAACATGTAACATTTCATTGCTGTGCGTTATCAGTAGGACTGGGACTTTAACGCGTTAATTTTGATTAATTATTTACAGAAAAAAATAACATGGTAAAAAAACTAATGCATTTTATTGCACCTTTCTCAGTTCCTTAACTTCGAAAACACTGGTAACATTGATGCACACACTCCAGCCCTGTAGGTGGCGCTATTGCACCTATAGTCTGTTTGCCAGCCATGAAGAAGATACACAGGAGTGATGTCAGAGAAAGTTTGGTGAACAGTGAAGAAAGATGAAACCGCATTGAGTTTGTTGGGTGGAAGGTTTTCTTTTAAAAGTCTTCCTGATGTCAGCTTGGATAACAGCGTAGTTGTGTGCAAATTGTGCAACAAAGAGTTTTCTTTTCACCGCAGCATGTTGAGCCAACAGTATCACCTCAATGCAAAACATGTTGCTGTTAGCACCAGAGCTAACATTAGCTACAACAGTCCTAGACCAGGCAAACAGTATAGCCATCCATAACAGACAATTTTTCAAGACACTTAAAGTGCTTGAGTTTACAAAAAGTTTTAAAATGTTGACTATAACAGCAATAATTGCACTTTGAGTTTTTTAGTAGTCTGTGAATGGGAGACAGATAAAAAAAATGCACAGATAAATATAAATGAAACATAAACATTTTTGTTTAAGTTCATGTATATGTCTATTCACTGACTCAGTCATCAACCAAAATTCATTTGAACTGATAAAGTTTGCTTATTGTATCAAATATTACTATTTGACCATAATGGGATTAATCAAGATTAATGAATTATTAAGCCTCTATTTAATTTGATTTTTTTTAATCACGTCCCACCACTAGTTATCACTAAACCAGCTCGCCTCTATCCTGAATAACCATGTGTGTCATCTGTCTCTAACTTCTAAACCTGCTTCATAGAAATGCAAAAATCTACTTGATAAGGTT
This sequence comes from Acanthochromis polyacanthus, assembly GCF_021347895.1. Taxonomy (NCBI): domain Eukaryota; kingdom Metazoa; phylum Chordata; class Actinopteri; family Pomacentridae; genus Acanthochromis; species Acanthochromis polyacanthus. The sequence continues at coordinate 17,582,673 of NC_067123.1, forward strand.
TACATTGAAAAATTATTTGGTAAGGTTTAAGGAAAGATCAGGGCTTCAGTTATAACCACTGATCATACATCGAACACTAATAAACATAGATAATGTTATGGAAAGGCAATGGTTAAAAACAATATTTGAAATAGGAGACATCTGTTGCTATATCAACCCATCCATCCATGCCAATCTTCTCTATGAAAAACACTCTGTGCCTTGACAACTATATTGCTAAAGCTCACTCTCTACTTTGTTTCCATCAGAATTTTTACAACCACTAGAAGGCGCTGTCACAATGAATGCTTTCTATTGGATAATGGCAACAGACCAAAGTAAAAAAATGAAGTTGATCAGTATTACACCTGCTGAACATAAAAAAAAAAAACATGCTAGCTTTGCCATTGTAAACATCTTAGCATGTTGATGCTAGTATTTAGCTCACGACATAACTGGAAATTGCAGTGTCACCTGTATAAGCTAACAACTCCAAATTCATGGACATTTAATAATTCCTTTGTCAAACAAGTGTTTGTTCTAAATGAAAAGCAGAATGTTTATACATGGCTCTAACAAAAGGACTGAACCACGTAGCAATTTAATTTCTCCAGTTCATAACAAAGAGGTCTGTATTAAATGCAACAAGTTATCCTTGATAGTTTGTAGGTCACTACTTAAAGAGGAATCCTTTGTTACTGGTGGTTCTTTGGACAAGGATAAGGTCCAATGAGCTCATTTTGGTCATTTTTCACCATGAAACAAAACTCTAACCCAGGCAGACTGGGTGTGTATCTGACTTTAGTAGGGAACAGAAGTAGATTTTCTTCACCACATTCAAAGTAAGTCAGAGATGTATGTCAATGCCCTCCAAACATTAGGTCAAGGATGACCACATCTCATCACTTACTTCCCATGACAAAGCGTTACGATCGTAAGATTGTTCTGTATCCATGAATTTCATTCTGACATCTGGTATAATCACTTGTGGGTAGTCTCTGAACGCTAATTTCACTGTGAAAGACCAGTCTATTAATAAAATGCACCATACGTCTAACTTGTCGAACAGCAGCAGTTCCCCTGTTTTTACATGCCCTCTACACTTCGGCTCTTCAGAAAATTCGGGGTTGAAAAGCCGTGATCCGGGTCATCCAGCGTGGTGCTGAGAGCTTCACTCTCCAGCAGCATTAATCACAGGGCAGCTGTCCTCTGACTGATTACCTCCCATCAATCTTAGTTTGCTGAGCCCTCCAACAGGAGAAAGCCCTCATGAAGATCTGATTAAAAATGTAAGTGACTCATAATAGGAGCACATGCCTGTCCTCGGAGTCGATACTCTGTGATAGACAAAAAGCTCTGAGTGGGACTTATCTCCTCATCTACAAATGTCCGTCCATGTGCTCATGTAAAGACCCAGGCCTGTTCTGAGCGAGGGGACCTGCTGTGAAGAGGTGAGGTCTGGAAGAGAACCAGTGGGGGTGTGTGTGTGTGTGTGTGTGTGTGTGTGTGTGTGTGTGTGTGTGTGTGTGTGTGTGTGTGTGTGTGTGTGTGTTCTTGTACTTGCTACATGGTGAGTACCATTTTCTGCATTTGACTATCAAAGTGAGGACATTTTTACAAAGTGAGGACATTTTGGCCGGTCCTCACTTTGAAACAGCCATGTTTGAGGGTGAAGACTTGTTTATAGAGAACAGGTATGAATTGAGGTTTGGTTAGGGTTAGGGTAAGGATTAGGGTTAGGCAATCAGTTGTGATGGTTAAGGTTAGGGTAAGGCTCTAGGAAATGCATTACGCCTATGGATGTCCTCACTAAGATAGAAGTACAAACATGTGTGTGTGTGTGTGTGTGTGTGTGTGTGTGTGTGTGTGTGCGTATGTGTGTGTGATTGTGTGGTAGTCATTTGCAGCTGCAGACAGGAGGGGGAGTGACTTTGAGAGTGTCTGAGAGGCACATCCTGCCTGCAATTAAGGTGGAATCAGAGAGAGATCTGCGCTGCCTTGATAATGAGCCTCATCTGAATTATTAACTAGAGCTGTACCCCCCGGACCTGGACTCCCATCAGGCCCAGCTACACAACAACAAGAGCAGATGCACACACGCATACACACTGAGTCTTCAGATCCATACAAACCTCTATCAGACCCATTTTAGCATGTGCAGGAACTCAAAAACTAATCCCATTTGCAGTAAAAATAAGGGCAACACATTTCTTGAAGTGGTCCTCATAAGGCATTATAAGGCATCAAAAGCCCATTATAAACACACTGTGAGTGCATAATGATTTATTAAAATTGGTGCATAGTATAATGAGTACAATATGCAGAAAGTTGGAGGGTGAATACTTTATGAGGCAACTCTGTCATTAATCACATTAAAATTTAGTGCAATTTCAGATGCATGATTACATTATAACATTTTCTCTCTGATTCCAGAGGGATTATAATCAGTTTGATGCTGCTGTGAACTGATGGACTGGGATTGTTAGGATGAGTGACTGCACAGTAAGTCCCTGTGTAATGTTGTACTTCATGGTAATCTCAAAGTACAAAATCAAGCATGATAAAAACACTTTGTCGCCACATCTCAGTTTCTGACTGTTTAGAAATATGAAAAGTTCAGTGATTTACTATAACCTACTCCTTTCTCACTTGCTTGCACTGTACCACTGTGCAATGTTTGACTTCTCAATATTATATGATGTATTCTTCATCTCACACTTCAAATTGTAGTGTTTCTAGGTCAAATCTTAAAACAACTAAGCAACTGCTCTCGTAGAAGACTGAGCAAACTAGCAGTCACAATGATGAGATAATAATGACACCAAAACACCAAAGAACCAATGTCCAGAACACTACAGAAGCTAAAATCTGAGACAAAAGTGGGGTGGTTGCTGATTTTTAAAAAGTAACTGCCTTAAATCCATGTGGAAAAGCAAATCTAAATACAACAATACTTTGAAAACATAGCAGGAGGTTTCTGCAATAAAGTATGTGATTGTCATATCAGGAAATGAGTGGAAACCAATGGCTCTCCGTGAGGCTGAACAACTACCCACAAAATTAAACCTAATCAAACACTGTATAGCAAACATATAAAAATGGTCAGAAAAATGCTGATAATAGATGACTTGTTGTGAGGGAGGTAATATTTGTCAGTGGCTACCTCGGGCAGAAGATGATGAAATGGTTTGCAAAATGCTTATTTACGATGTAAAGTACAGTGGATGTGATTTGTCGAAAGTGAAATAAAGCATGTAGCAACCCTCTGGTGTGGTCCTTCAGGTCCTTGTTAGCAATGCAGCAACACTCAGTGCTGACCTGTTCCTGAGTCACAGTCTGACAGTGAGGACAGAGGACTGAATGTTTTTTGACTACCGCTCTGCTCATCGTCCGAGCCAGACACCAGAACATTTTGAAGCCCTGAGGTCTGGTAGACAACGCGGAGAGAATGTGTGCTGGGCCGACATTTTACGACACACCACCAGGCACGATTCCCAAGATCCGCCTGCCTCACTGACTGTTCTGTGTCTGGACTCGGTTTTCTCTCTGGAATTTCCGTCTGTAGAGTGTTTCTCAACGTTTTATTCCAGCTGATTTATTCCAAATGATTGAAGTGTGAGGGCTGAGGGCGAGAATATTATGTTCTATTCCAACCACTATGACTCATTTTAAGCAGTGAACACCCCGCCTCCACTGCCGGTGCATCCCTTGTTTACTTCCCAGCCCTTCTCCAGATTGAAGTGATATCTATTCAGATGCCTTTTGTAGCTCAGCACCAACTGACGAGGCAACTGATCCCTTCGGATCAAAATCTGTCCGTCTCTGCATGGCCTCCTTTCCATTCAAGTCCTCAACGACTCTTCCCAACTGTTTTCTCTCCATTCACGAACTGATCAGATGAGTTTTACCATAGTCTCAGATTCAACAACCAGCCCCCTTTGCCTTCCAAATTCCTCTTCCCATTCCCCGCCCCCAGTTAACCCAGCGCCAAGCCCGCCAACTCAAGAGCTGCCTCTCCTTCTGCTGTGCCTTTGTGATAATAACAATAACTGTGTAGCGGTGCAGAGGGCTTTCTGTTGAGCCAGCGCCAGGCCGGCTGGCACAGGGAACCCTCTAAGCCTGTTCCACCATCTCCAACCAATTCCCCTCTGTCTGGGCTGGCACTGGAGCATCACAGGCATTAAGACTGCTATCAATGTGCTCAGCAGCAGGGGCCACCGCCACCACTCGCGCACTCGCTCTATCTTTTCTCTTTCCGCCTCTCTCTTCCTCTCCCACTCAATTCGCAATCCAATTCAAAAAAGGTTTTATTGGCAGGACAAATAATACCTTGTTCTTTAAAATGTCTCTTTGCCTCCCTCCGTCTCCCCGCTCTCTCTCTCTCTCTCTCTGTTGTGCACCTTATTTTCCTTCTCTATCTCCCACAAGTGGAATCTCAGCAGAACAAGGTGATGGCCATCAGCGTGGGCGGTAATACTTTACGTGAAGTGCATTGTGATGCATTACACGGATATTAGGAGCATATTAGATGTAAAGATACACTTTTGCTCTCAGTAATCAGGGATATAGAAGGTAAACTAAAGTTGTTTTGACTATTTCTACGGTTGACATAAATGTTATTTATATTGTTATCAGAACTGTGTTTCCCATGATTTATATGGCAAAACTAATTTACTCTATCTCGATAACATACATCTGTGTGAGAGAAAGCATCAAAAATAAGCTCCACCTGTCGTAAATGACTGAAATATTTATGCTTTGGAGTGTCTATAGATCATCATCTGTGTTACGGGAGGTTCAGCTGGACGAGCCTTAAAATCCTAACCTTTTCTTTATATTCTTTTTGTCAGTTTGGTCCTGATAAATGACTGCTATTTAATTTATGTTTAAATACTCAGTAACTACTTTATTGGGTACACATATAATCTACAGTTTAATTAAATGCAATCCAAATGTTTGGAGTACAGTGAAGTCTTCCTTAATGGCATCTGCAATGTTTTGTTTGTGACACTGTTGTAGAGGCGTCAGATTCTGTCTGTTTAAGTCATGATTTGAAATTTTGCAGCATTGGAGTGCATTATATTTAGAGGTGTAGAATTCATGGTAGAACTGCTGTATTGAACTTCAGTGAGCTTGCTTGTGATACATTTACCTGTCTACATATGTATTTTGCTGGGATCCAACATGCAAATATTTTCAAAGTCATTTTAGCTGATTGGCAAAAATGAAATATGGACATATTTTTTACACCTACGCTACCATTCAAAAGTTTGGGGTCACTTAGAAATGTCCTTATTTTGGAAAGAAAAGCAGTTTTTTTTCCGATGAAGATGACAATAAATTAATCAGAAATGGCAAGTGCACTGGGCAAAATAAAGACATTTCTTCAAATTACATATAAACCATACCATATTTATTATATAATAGTGTCAAACAAAACTGTCAACTTTTAGCCTGGCATACTACAAGTTATTTACCTGTCAACTTTATTTTGGGCCGACGTTGATATTTCATTATATTTAACAGCTAATACCAATGATGACCAGTTACCATTCTGTATCCTTGCTACTCTTCTACACTGATTTCACACTGAGACTTCCAACCCATTTCTTTTTTTAATTGCACTAAAACCTGCCTGGTACAGCAAATTTAAGACCCAAACCTGAAAACCCACCACCACCCGTCCTCCCAAGACCCGCCATTACCTCCCTGGACTAATAAAACACATGGCATTCATGAACTCAGATATTTGGCAGACATAGAGGAAGACAGATTCGCACTCTTAATAAATGAATTTCGAGTTATTAAAGCCAGCAGACCTTTTTCACAGCAGACATTTTAGTTCGTCGTAGCAGGAAAAGCACATGCACATTAAAAAGGACTGTATTCCATATTTGTGAGCAAGTTTAGGATCGATGTTTTGTGCAGCCTGTTTCACTCTCCGGGTTTACTGGGACGCTTGATGGAAGTGTGCCATTGTTAACAAACTCTGGCTCCTTTTTCCTTCTGCAACTATGACCGCTAAGGAAGTCCAACCACACATCCCAGTTTATGCATCAATGTTTAAAAAACAGAGAGAAAACCCCACATTTTGTTAGGACCAATCAGGTGCAGGTCAGGGAATAGTTTTTTTTTCTAAATATAGGTTTGCAAATTTTACTTTTGTATGACTAAAATAACATGAAAAGAAAAATGGAGGATACTTAAAAGCAGGGGTGCTACAGGTCATCCCTAGACTACCGTTCAAAAGTTTGGGGTCACTTAGAAATGTCCTTATTTTGGAAAGAAAAGGATTATTTCAATCAAGATAACATTTAATTATTTGGAAATGTATTCTAGACATTGTTAATGTGGTAAATTCTAGCTGGAAAAGGAATATCTACATGGGGGTACAGAGGAACATTTCCAGCAACCATCACTCCTGTCTTCTAATGCTACATTGTGTTAGCTAATGGTGTTGAAAGGCTAATTAATGATTAGAAAACTCCTGTGCAATTGTCTTAGCACATGGATTAAAGCGTGAGTTTTCATAGAAAACATGAAATTGTCGAGGGGACTCCAAACTTTTTAACAGTAGTGTATATCACCAGAGCACCCCGAGAATACATAACATTGTGCCAGTAGCCTGTTTGGAAATAAAGCTGAGAGTGCAAACTGATCTATAACTCTGCCAGAATGGTGCATTCATGTGCAATCACATAGATGGACAAATATGACTCTACTAAACTGAAGCATATTCAATGAAAGCTCAAGAATCTCTGCAGCCATTTCTAGTGGTAAAAAGGAGACAGCAGAGAGAGCGGCGTCCCATAAGTTTAAGACAAACAACAAGAATTGATGTTTTTTTGACCTAATTGATCCTCACATGTATCTCTGCTTGTTTTCCTTGTGCCATTATATCACAGCCTGATTACAACAGTCGTACACCCACGACGTGTCTTTAACGTGCTGCTTCGTGAAGCCTTCAGGTAGAGTCAGAGAGCTCCTACCTGCCTGCCTGCCTGCTGCTGAATCTGTGTACAGTACAGCCTGCAGACAGGCCACAGCTCAGCACATCCATTCCCACGCAGAGCCACTTGTGAAATGAACACAACAGAGTGTGTGTGTGTGTGTGTGTGTGTGTGTGTGTGTGTGTGTGTGTGTGTGTGTGTGTGTGTGAAAGAGAACGCGAACCCCCCGCCTTCCATAACCACCACCAGCACCGTGACCACCTACAGAACTGAACTCACTCTGTGCGACCAAACACAGCCTCCCACCTCAGATGCAATAACAAACATGGTCAAAACACTTGACCACAATTACTGAACCATGGTCAGAGAAATCCATACATAGTCATCATGGCAACCCTGCTGCCACACACTTAAGCAACACCATTTGTGTGAGTGTGTGTACTTTTGTGTGTGTGTGTACAGTATATGTGACCACAATCAAAGAAATCCATAGGCTATCACTGGAGACAAGAGTGTGAATGCATCAAAGGAATCCAATCCTCTGCCGTAGCCTTCGCACTTAATGCTTAAACAAGTGACTGACACCTCAACAGTGTGTGCACAGTATGCATGTTTCTATGCATGTGTGGTGTTGTGGGGTTGGAGAAGCTGCTGGCCCACATGAAGACAAAGAGCCCAGCGGCTGGACTGAGCAGCGGCTCTCAGACAGGATTACACAACAGCTCTTAAAGACTGCTTTTAATAGCAAGACTCTGACTGGATCTTATTTCCCTCCCACTCATCCCATCCATCCATGCATACACCCCCCCCCCCTCAACCCCCCCATCAGTGCTTTTCAATATAACCAGAAACACTCAACACAGAGCAGGTTTCATACATATTGTACGCAAATGTGTGTGTGCGTTTTTATGAGCGTTTCTGTACCTCCGTGTTTCAAATCTCATTAAAGACACTGCCAACTATTACAGTCCAGCATGTGCCTACATGTCTCTCGCTGCTCTCTCCTTACATTCTTTTTTTGTTGTTGTTGTTGAAGAGTGTTATTATGATCGAATCAAGTTGTTTTTCATCGCAGACTTGGAGCCTCTCTCCACCAATCGCCTTCCTTGCCAGACCGGCCAATCAAAACCTCCACGCAAAGCTGAGCCGGCCAGGCATCAAGCTGGGCATCCCTGGTCAGCGAAAAACAAGACCCGGGGAATTAAACCCCCGCTTTAAATCCAATTTTTTAAGATTTGAAGATGAAGATTAATCTGCGTCTCAGTACTGTTCAGTTGGAAGCGGGTAGGAGTGGAAGCATTGAAGAAAGCTTGTGCGTGTGAGAGAGACAAAAAGAAGGGAGACAGTGGCACTTATCAAAAAATGCTGTAAGGATATGATAACACGACAAAAGAAAGAGAGAGAGGGTTTTAGACCAACACAGTGTCACATACAGATGGTGTAAAATGCCTGCAAATCCCACTGCGACTCGCGTTTCCTGTTCTTCTGTGTGCTTGATACAGTAGCCCCTGGTAGTCTCAGCAAAGCAACAACACAAAGGAAAGAAATAGTTACTTCAAAAAGCATCAAAAATCATCATAAGGGGCATTCTGCCAATTTTACGCAAGAAGCTCAGTTTAGTTGTCACAAGAAGTTTTGCTCAGCCTGTATAAACAGACATGTCTATGTCACAGACTGGATGATATTTCCTGTGGCATTGAAGGGAGTGTAAAAGTTTGAAAAAGAAATCTCAACTTGGGTTTTGAAATTAATCGTGTAAAGTTCATTATTTAATAATAAGGTGAAGGTGCAAGGTTCAGAGTCAATGATGAGGCAGGGGGATGGGGTTTTTTTGCTCCACTATGTGAACTGTGGGATTGAGCAGTCACCCTGTATTGAGGACATTAAAACAGACTTAGGGAACTAAAATATCTAATACTTCTGAGCCATCTTTAGTGTTTTTATTCAATGAAATCATTCCTTTCAAAGCTACTGATAGAGCAGGGACAGTAAATGGTAAACAACGCTATCAAATTTATCAAGACAGGAGTTAATGTTAATGTGGTTCCCTCCCACATTCATTTTGGGTATATATATATATATATATATATATATATATATATATATATATATATGCACTACCAGCAGAAAATAATACAAATAAATAAAAAGCATTGAATGAGAAGGTGTGTCCAAACTTTTGATTGGTAGTGTATACATGTGTGTATTAGCAAAAAATAAACTGTACTCATCACTGATAACTTGATTATCATTTGTGTTTAAATGTAACTTTGATTTCAGACTTTAGCCGGCCCTAGCTGATGCACAATGGAGAATTTCATTTAAGTTTAGAACACAAAATCCATTTTTTAAGTTGCAGACCTGATTTTGACACTATTCTTCACGCTTAAAGGTGGGCAAAAACAAAATAAAATAAAAAAAACTGAATGCAAAAGCTAAACTAAGTCAAACATAAAGAGCAGTGTGAGGGGAAGCTACAGCAAAGGGTTTGAAAACAAAAGACTATTAATCCTAACACAGAATGGGTGGTAAATTTAAGTAGATTACAGCTACCAATCTATTAGATTAACCTCATATTAATTTGAATGTAAGGGATAATCTGTAGTTACATCTGTTTGCCGTGACACCCAATGTCATCATCTCTTGTTATTGTCCTTTTAAGCCCCTCGCCTTGTGCCATGCTTTCGCACAGCCCGTGCGTAATTCGGAGTACGAGCATTGGATAGCAGGGGGCGGGGTAGCTCCAAACGGTTTGTCCCGAGCACCCAACCGGCGGCATGGGTGACGCTCAAGTCGGGGAGCCAAAAATCGGACCGGAGGCACACACTGTCTCCCGTGTGACCCGATATCGCAGAGCAACATGGGCTCGAAACCAAACCCAGCGCGAATGCGTCACAGCGCGCCTATCCAAAAGGAACAGTGAAGAGGGGGAGTTTGGCTCCGTGTGGCTTCTCCTATATGCATAGGCTGCAATCCCTAAATACGATGAACCCAGTGAACCCTTTTCCAGCCACGCTCACCGCCCCTTTCCACACACTGCTCTGTGGAGTGACATGGGGACACGCCACTGACATAAATTGCTGGAACCAGGGGTCAATTATGTGGCTTTCAAATATGCAGAAAAGGAGTTATGCTGCAGACAGAGACTGAAGCTAAATATAGGGAAGCTTCTCCACTAAAATCTTCACCATGTGGTGTTAGAAAATTCTTTCATGTGGCCTACCTTCCATCCGGCTGAACTGTTGCTGTCGCCTTTATCCTTGAAATAAGGAACAAAGCGAACCATCCAGTCATAGATCTGGGACAGGGTGAGCCTCTTCTCCGGGGAGCTCTCGATGGCACGGGTGATGAGATCTGCATACGACAGGTTTCCCCACGCGTTCCGCCGGGAGGACTTTGCTTTGCGCAGCTGGCCGGCCACGTCGAGCGCAGCCCCGGACATGCAGGCAGGAGCGGCCACGACCGGGGCCGGGGCGCCGGCTGGATGCTTGATCTCCGCCGGTGCGCCGCCTTTTCTCTCGGCCCGGCATGCGGGCACGTTGTACTGCTCCACTTTGACCGATGCCAGGGCCAGACCTCGGCTCGCCTCGTCTCCCCCGGGGAAATCTTCTGGACACGGCAGCGGCCAGGTGCACGACCGCAACCGACTGTGAGGCTCAAATTCCGAATCGATATCAACCTGATGCGCATCCATGCCGCTGTTCTCCATCATCATCAGCATGATGATCTCCCGCTGAATAGATGTCAAAACCGGGCAAGGTCACTATAACAAAAAGCCTGTCAATTTTGACGTCTGCCAGTGAGTTAAAATGCCGAAAGTGGCCTCTTGTACAAAGAAAAAAAGAACCGAATTGTATTGTTTCACACACAGAGATGAGCAACCAGTATGAAAAAGCCGGCAGCGGTGTGGGATATTATCATTCTCCTCAGCGCAACAATGTGGCATCACATCAGGACAGATGAAGGTGTATCCGAGGCATCAACAACAGTATCAGTCTCTCTTCCATGTTAATTGCACAACACCGGTTGTGTGGCTGCATGCAGGACCAAGTGACGGTCAAACATCCATTATGAAAGCCAGACACACTTGGAGAATGTCTCTATTCTCGCTCCGGCTGCAGCAACAGTTGATCCTTGAGACAGATGAGGTCCAGAGCAGGTTAAAAAAGAACGCTCATCAAACTCCCACAAATTGAATGGACTTCACAATTTTCTCCAGGCTCTCATCCCTTCTTTACTAGCGTCTGTCTGCAGATTGGTTGGTGACCGGCTTCAGCTCAAACTCACTGCGAGCGCAATTACTCCCTTAGAAATAGAAACAGGCTCTCATGAATCATTTATATGAAGCCGTGAATTTCCAGACGAGAAAAAAAAAGCCCCTCATGGATTTGGTTTGGAGCATCCTCTGTCTCCCCTCCACGCTGCCAGACGCTTCACTTGCTGGAGTAGATATTTTTCTACCTTTGTCTTTTGCTTTCCGTGCACATGTCACATGGGTGCCGTCTCTCTGCCTATTGCCCTGCCTTTATACTACAAGCATGTGTGTCTCTGAAGGCTTCAAGCCACTTAACTGTAGCCTGAAATAAAGTGGAATAAGTGCTGCTTCCATATAATTGGACGCCGCCTGGATCAAGTCACTCCCTCCAGAACAGGTTTCCAGAGGGGGAGGAGGGTGTCTGTGTGTGTGTGTCTGTGTGTGTCATATTTCCAACAATACCATTTCCAAACTCAGTCATTTATATACAGCATTCGAATTTAATCACATACTTTTTCACAAGTGACAATCACCAAGAGTTTAATTCAATTTTTGCCAATTAAAGATAAATGTTAACTCAATTTTCCTCCTTGTTTCTCTCTTTTAAAAAAATCGAATTAGCAATATACTATGGATTAAATCAATTAACATATACCTCCTCCAAGAAACCTGTCATTTTTAACGTTTCAATGATGATTACACAGTGTTTACTAAGCTACACAAGCAGCAATAATATAACCCATACATATGAGTAATTAATACCTTTTTCAATTTATTTTGATAATCTTCATTAGTCGTTTTTGGTACTTTATTTCCTACATTGGGTGTTCATTTGTTCCAAAGTCTTTTCTACACACAGGGTTGTAATTCTGACGCAGAACCTTCAACTATTTGTTGGCCTAAAAGTGGTCAAATTTAAACAGACTAAGTCAGTTCGGCTAAGAGAAAGTTCGTATATGGTTGGGATTGGGAAACTAAACATAAGGGTTATAGTTAAGGATAAAACTAACTGATTTGGCATAAATGACGGCAATGGAAGTAAATAATTCAGTGTTAAATAATTTCATGTGGAAATAATTTAGAGATGTACTGGCCTGGCTCTGAAAAGGAGGCAGCAAATCCCCACCCTTCCTGTAAAAACCCCAGAATACAAAAAAAGGGGAAAACAAGTAGAGGTGGTGACCTCTGTGTCCTCAGTTGCCCCCTTTGTGAACAAATATTTCCAGAAACGATTAAACCACAGGGACTAAACTTAGAATTTTATAGCCATTTCAGTACATTTGCTCTGCATGTTGTGAGTTTAACCAATGAGACATGTGGTACTGCTGACTGCACATCAAGAGTTCCTCAGTCATCAAAAGATAACTTTCCACTGCAGGAAGTCAAAGTCCAAGAAACGGCCTCAAAATCGGCCTTTCTTGTCGAATTGTCTCGTAGGATCCAACAACTTCGGCTGTGACGTTAAATCTGAGTGCACCAAAACAACAGCTAATAGTAAGTGAACATAACTAAAGCTGAATATACACCACTGTTAAAAAGTTTGGGGGTCATCCAGACAGTTGCATGTTTTCCATGAAAACTCACACTTTTATTCATGTGCTAACATAATTGCACAAAGGTTTTCTAATCATCAGATAATCTTTCAGCATGATTAGCTAACACAATGTTCCATTAGAACACAGGAGTGATGGTTGCTGGAAATGTTCCTCTGTACCCCTATGGAGATATTCCATTAAAAATCAGTCGTTTTCAGCTAGAATAGTCACATTAACAATGTCAAGACAGTATTTCTGAGTCATTTAATTTTATCTTCATTAAAAAAACTGCTTTTCTTTCAAACATAAGGGCATTTCTAAGTGACCTCAAACTTTTTTGAATGGTAGTGTACACAGAGGGATTAGAACAACGAAGGTAGCTATGTTATCTTGTGTGGTGACTTGAGCTTTGCTGATAGCGATTTTGCATCCTCTCGAAATTCAACCAATCAATAATGTTTTGTCCCAATTTAGCAATCAGCATTACGTCAACAAAGCAGTTTTTGGGTTTTTTCTTTTTGCAATTTTCGTAGAAGCACCTACTTTGGGGTGGAACTTTCATCTCCCCTGAAAGCAGACTTGAAAAAGGTTCTACAAAGGAGCTTCTTGCAGCTGGAAAACGTACAAAATATCATGCCGCCCTAAATCAGCCCACAAGTTCATACACTGGAAAACAGCCTAAAAACTGAAACTACAAGGACAAGGATGCTGTCCTCCCATGTAAAGGTGACCTGTTCACGCTGCAGCTTATAAATACCCACTATTAAGCTTTGTTACTAAGCTACCTCCAGTGGTCATGTGATGCAGCATCAGTGTTTCTGCAAACACCCCAAGAGAGCATGTTTGCATTTGACACACAAAGCCCTCTAGTGACTGTAGTAAGTAGGACCGTAGCCAAGATGTAAAACCATGATTTGGCATAGGGAGTTCAGGGTAGATACATGGGTTGACAAAACACTGGGCTTTAACACGGTAGACTGCAGTTAATTTTTTTGGCCCCAAGAACTGCGGCTGAAGAACAAAATTAAAATGTAGGAACTGTTTGTCAGATTGCACGTAAGATTTGGGACTTCCTGAGATTTTTATGGGTGCCTGCAAAAGTTATTTTGATGAAACTGCACTAAAAAAAAAAAATGCTCGACACAACATTCTACTGTGCAACTTTAAAGGATCACTTGCATACTTGTATTCCATTTTTTGTTGTTTTTCTTACATCACAATTCAACCAACTGTTGTCTTTAGAGGGACTAATTCATCTAGCTTTTCCTATGTTAATCTAAAACTACACTTAAAAACACATAAGACTAAGTCAACAGACAAGGCAATTCTTCCCAACTCACAAAGTAAAGAACATCGCAGCCTCGTGATTTAAGCACAAAGGGTCAAAGAACCAAACTACCAACTCCCCTCACTGTCTTTGTCCCACACCACTGCCTTTGGTGGGTCTGAGTCCATAAAGTGAGCTCCATCAATAGCTGCTCTGTGTGTTGTAAGCTCCTCTGGAAACCCCCAACACTGATAGAGGCTGCCAGTCTCTGACAGCTGGTTGTCAGTGACAACCATAACCTCAAATGCACCTAAATGGAATGCTTTCATGAGAACTAAATGGGCCTATCAATAAGAAAGGAGCAAGCGATCAGTGCTTGTGTGAGAGAGAGACGGAGTAGAGGAAAAAAGAAAGAGAGAGGGATGCTGTAAATGGGAACAAACAGAGGGAAAATTCAAAACACATGGCTCTGCGGTTTGGAGAGGAGATTTTTATGTGCCGCAGAGAAGTTGTAACAGGAATGTGGTCTGACTCCTATCGTATGGAATGAAAACACTGAGACTGTGCCAGCAGGGTGGATATAGGATGTTCAGCTGTGGCTTATAGCAAAATCCTCGTCATCACAACTAGGTGATGTACCACCACAGCGTAAACATGAGAAACATGAGTCACACGGCTGGACGGGACATGAGGCAGACGGAGAATTACATGGTTTTACACTGGGGGAGTGGATTTGTCAAAGATACTGGGTCCATTTGTGCAAAATATGAGGGGACTACAAGTAGAGCCTGAACATTTAGCTCTTCCAAGAAACACATTTTTACGTCAGTGTTTCATTTCCAGCAACTATTTGTCAGATTAACTGTCTGTGCCAAGTGGATTTGTGTGAGATTCATGTTTATCCAGTGTCCCTCTGTTTTCTCGCCATCCAATATTCATGATATGCATATTGACTGTCACTGCCATTTCCTTGGCGGTGTGGTTTTATTGATCTCTAAGTCCACTAATGCCCAAATGAAGCGATGTAGTGAAAGGTAAATAAACTAGCAAACCAAATTTATCTTTATACGTGCTTTAGAATGGCATACGCTTTTGGGAAATACGCAAAGTTACAGACAGATAAGTGGCTTCTATGGCAGATGTGCTGCAGGTCCAGGATGTGTTAGCCTGGCATTGCCCAAAACACTGGTGAGCAGGGAACAGATGTCAGCCCCGGTTGTTTCATCAAGTGTTTTAAACAAGTAACCTCTTGTTGTAACACAAGGAAAGAAGCAAGACACAAGAGAACTGGTGGAGTGGATGGCTGGGTGAACAAAGCATCGATGCTGGCTTCTTTCAACGGTGAACCATGTTGTTTTGGAGGCATACTCTTAACCAATGCTTAAAGTCGCAACAAGTCAGTTGACTGGTGTAATTTGTTAGCTGTGAAAGGGGTACTCATGACTTCCCAGTTCCCCTTAGTTGTTTCATCATCATCCAGTTCATTGTTTTGATGCGACTTTTAGTATCAGTGTTAATGTTCTGGCTCACTCTGTTTCCAGCTGTTTACAGTTAAAAGCTATTTAAGAAACTCTCTAAATGTACCCAACAGTAAGCAGGTCAGGTTAGCAATTAGTTGTCACCAGGTAACCAGAAACGACTCCAAATGCAATGTTCACTACAACAAATTTTGATCCTGTTCCACTGTCCTCAAGTGGATAAAAAAAAATCAGTTAATTGAGCTTTAACCATAGGGCCAGCAGATTTTAAAAAAAAAAAAAAAAACCTCACAGGGGTTGTTTTGTAAGGCACTGACATGACCTACTTTGTCATTTAGGTATGGAGACTTGTTGTGAAAGGCACAAACCACAATGTCTTGTTTTTACATTCTGTTTCTACATTGCATGAGAAGAGAAGCTTTGGAGTTGTTGGAAGGAATATTTTATACTTCTGACAGAGCAATGCTAGCTGTTTCCCCTGCTACCATTTATTTTTTTTCTAAAGTAAGCCGACATGCATTTTAAGCCTGGCTGGTACAGGACACATACGGGTGAAATTTGTGTTGGTTTTTAAGATGACTAAGAAACACATTTCCTAAAATATCTGTCCTTTTAAGTAGATACAGCATAAGTATTGCACAGTTTATTGAAAAGACATGAAAACTGGTCAATAAAGGTGAAAAGGTCACTACTTTCTGAGAAATTAATAGATTTTTATTTTCTCTGGGCACTAGCTGGCATGAAGCTAATCACCATCAGGGGCTCAGGGTTTATCTTCCTTTTTAACTGTACATCACTAAATATTCCAAGGCCCCATACACCTTAGAGTGAACACTAATTGCCTCTTCTCCACAGGTCTTCCTCCTTCATTTTCATGCCTTACCCAGTGAGCCAGTCAGTCAACCTGCAGGATTATTGATGTGTTTACTGGTGAAGGGGGGGTGCCACTCCCTGCCTTGGGAAACCCTGAGGCTTTCAACTGTTGAGTAACACTGACTGCTGCCACTGACGCCTCCAATCAGGAAAGCTGGGATGTGCTCCTCCATGCTCATAATGAGGCAATACAGAAAAAAAAGAGATGGTTGCACCTCGGGTTTTTGACTCACCTGTTTCAATACATTTAATAATGAAGTGGAGTTTCAACCACGACTCATGGATGCCTTCATGCCAACCTGCCACAAAGAGAATAAATCTGTCAAGATCCTGCAGCTTTTTTAAGGGTGTTTTAACCAGAAAGCCAAGTTATTTCAATGTCGGTCCACAGTTCTCTCCATAGTTAGTGGCAAAATAGCGTCTCACTCACCAGGTCAATTGACGAATCCTAAAAATGCAGCAACAGTCCTAGAAAAGAGTCAGACAGTTAGACAGGTGGTAAACAGCACAACATATCTGGTCAAATAAATACACTGTTCAGACAAACTCTTCATTGTAACCTCAGTGTTCTACTTTGGTCTCACATGAGCTGCTATAGATTGACATCCAAGTAGGTTTGGTGGGTTATCCTGGTGAAGAGGGGACAGAGGGACGGACGGACAGACAGACAGACGGCACTGAAAACATTTACACAACATCAGCGTTCATTTATACATAATGTAAAACAAAGGAATTCCATCACATACAAAAACTTGAGAAAGGCTATTCAAACAAAGCACTCAGAGAGCACAGTACTCCACCAACGCTAGATTTAAATAAAGTTATTTGAATCTGCTCAGTTGTCGTAACATTTCCGACAGATGAAATCTTTAAAAATTTGTGGCAGAAATCACAGCACCATAGAATGTGGCCATTTAATATAGATGTGCCCACAAACGAAATGATCTTGTGCTGAGCACAGGTGTGTGTTATGCATGTGTACGTTATCTACGGATACCAAATCGAGTGAAGTAAAAATTGTAGCGGGCGGAGGGAATCGATGGGACTTGGAAGCACCCCCACAATGTAATCAACTGTTCCTTGTATCATTTCCGACATAAGTCCAGATAAGTCCTCAGCGGTCAATTTGAGGTTGGATCGTAATCATGTGATCATCAGCAGGCAGCTGATGTAGTGTTCACTTGTTGTCATAGTTACAGTGTCGCTGTGCCGCTATCTAGCAAGGATACAGAAATCATTAACAAATTCGTGGATCCAGACTATAAGCTGCATCACTGCCAAAATCTAATCACTTGGTCCTTGCGTTATTTCTGGCCTTCCCTGAAAATTTCATCCAGATCAGTTGGTCCATTTGTGAGTAATGTTGTGAACAGACAAATAGACAAACAACCAACGCCGATCGTCACATAACTCCGCCGAGGCTCTGCTGTCTTGGTGGATTAAAAACACATACACCAAAGTACAAATTCAAAACGACCAGTAAATACGCCTGTGATCACTGACGCACAAACTAGAAAACCTGAGATCGCTGAAACAAAATTGAGTACACCTGTGATTTCCGGTTTGCCAGATTGCATGAACACAGTTATTAAATGACCTGATAACACCATGATACTTTCATTTTTTGAACCTATGGGCTGTGTTTGACTGCATGTCTGCATCATGGCTCCACATGGAAAAGAATTGAACAATCCGCTTGTGACACTTCACAAAGATAGAAAAGGATCAAGGAAGATCAGTGACCAAGGAAAAATCAGTGGAAACATTGTTGCAGCAGTAATCATTAGGTTTGCAACAAGCCAGGACTGCCCAGGGCTACACAGTGAATGCATAATCCCGACAATGGTGCACAAAGGCGGGAGTGTAATGAAATGGGGCTGCGTGAGAGTAAAACATGTTGGGGAGATGACCGTTGTAGATGGCAACCTCTGGGTGACAGGACTTCCAGGCTGCAGAAGCTTGAAGAGGAGGAATATTCCGACATGACAACGACCCAAAGCACACTGTCTAAATCACACAAGAGTTTCTAAACAACAACAACAAAAAAAAACAAGAGCAAAACTATTATCTCACCAGACTTGAATCCAGCAGAACATCTTTGGGGTATTTTAAAGTGAAAGGTAAAGCAACACAAGCCTTCCAGCAAAGAGCAGCTAAAAAAGACAGCCTCTGAAGAACGACAGAATATCTCTCCAGAAATTTGTGCTACACTGGTACCCTCTATGCTGAGGAGAACTGAGTTTGTCATCAAAAATAGAGGTAAACATACACAGTATTGTGGGGAAAAAAACGGGTCTTTGTTGCATTGAGCATCTACTGTGAGGCCTGTGTTTTTCATATAGCATATCCACAGTTTTTACTTTATCATGAGGACAAATTCATCACTGTTCAAGTTAGAAGCAATAGAAATTCTAAGATAGGATAAAAAATTTGAATCCTTGACTTTTAAGTGATATTGCATATAAGTATGGTCCCTTCTGTTGTTTATGGTATTTTTAATTTGTATTAATATTTTTGGGGGTAATTAAGGTCAACGAAACAAGCAACTTGATGGCAAACAGTTGTGTAGTCCTAACCTTAAAATCTTAACATCTAGGTTTACTGCATGCCATGGCTCAACCTATAAACATGAAGATTTTAGTTGTCAGTTTCAAGTGCTTTCGGCCTCAGAATTTTTTCATGCCTCTGGAGTCAACATTTCCTCTTTTTCAATAAAAATTTTTACGAACTCCTGAGGAAAGTGTCTGCTATATAACTCTACATAGCTGATAAATGCTCCACTATGTCCACCAGCTAGTCCCAGACATTGTCTTCATACTGTTTAGTGATGGACAGGTAGCATACATTGGGTTTACCATAGCTTTCTTTATTGAAAACAGCTGCTGCTGTGGCTGGAACTTAGATTGATGAGAGCGGAGAGAGAACCAAATTAGTAGAGGGCAGTAAAACCAAAACACCGAGTTGAAAGACATTAAATCTCTTAAAACTGACTGGAACTGAAGTTTTTGGAGATAGTATTCTGTGGTTTCATTACTGTCACGTTCATATGATATATTTTCATCTGATCCATCATTAATATAAAAATAATAATTATCTCAGCTTTAAGTCTTAAGAATGAATTTTAGCTGCCTGCGCTAATGAGGCCTGACAAAGGCTAATAAAGCTGAAACATGTTGCTTTCTTAGTTTCAGACTTGAGCAGTTCCAATCCTTAATTAGCAAATGTTCAAGCAAAGAAAAAGGAATAATGACTGAAATCACGCGATGTAGTGCTTTTTAAAAAATTACAACTTGCAGGCTGTTGCGCCTCCATGGCACCTGGTTGAGAATTTTTCTGGGTTAGGCTATAAACTCGCTTTGGGCAAGTCAATTACTGTACTCAACTTTGATTCAATGTTCAGCCTTAAACAACCTCCTCTTCTTTTTTTCCTTTCTCTCCATCAGTTCATAATCCCTCCCTCCAGCCCTCCCTTTTCTTTACAACCAACCCTGGTTACATAAGACTGCTGAAACTGTTGTTCTCCAGTGGGACTCACTGCTGTGTGCGGAAACTGTGGGAGCAGAGGGTTGGGCATCTCGGCTCGTACACTGCCGATGGCCATCCCAGGAATGCATCCTCTCAGTGGGTCTGGGCCGCAGCCAACCATGTGGCCTCCCAATGTCACTGAGGCACTGAGACAAAAAGAGGCACTTTGAGTTTTTTTTTTTTTTCGATCCATTTCTGAAAAACAAAGGGCTGCAGTTTGCTCCCATATTGGCAGAGCATGTAGAGGTTGTCTAATACGGCACGCGTGAATTCTTTCTTCTGCTTTTTATAGGTAGAAACCACAGCAGTGTGTTGTGCCTGCCTCACAGTCCTTTGATGATTATAAATACAGTTTTAGTAATATTTAAAGAATCCCCCTAAAGCAATGTTCAGCGGTGAAAAGGTTCAGGCAGACGCAATGACAGACTTCTCTCTGCCGTACCTGACATAAAGAGGTTTAGCTAACACTACCCGACACCTACTGTTAATCCTATTTCAAATTGCACTCTCAACCATGAAATCCACTCACAAGAGGGAAAAAAAATACACAGTGATGCAGTGCAGAGGTGTTACAAAGACAATCTTTCCCCTGCCACTTTTCCCCACTGGCTTTAAAGCAACAAAAGCTGGTACAATTAAAGTACGGGTAGGTCTTTGGAGTGAAGAAAGGCAATATAGGGGAAGGTTAGGTTTTTCTGAAATTAGGTTATGTGGGAAATAAAAAGAGGGAATGGTATCACACTGTGTCAGCAGGTGGTGCCAGACATATGGCAGACATTGGTGGTAACCGCACTGAAAGGTTTTTTGCCAACGCTTGATTTGACCCAGTCCTATAAAGCTTCCTGATGGTGGTTCTAAAAAGTTAATCACATGAACTCTTCCAGGCCTTGTGGTCGGCTGACCCAGGACTGATCCCACAACTCAGGCACGGGTCTGGACGGCAGCCTTTCAGCACAACATGGCCTCTGCACGACCGTCACGACTGAGGGTTCACAGAGAGGAGCGGTACGAACCAAACCGGGGCTCCACCAGACGTCCTCCGGCCTATATAAAGCTGAGGTTTGAGGCTCAGTTTAGACCTCGCAATTGAGAAGAGAAAATAATCTCACCATTTTGTATTTTTTCCAAAGCTTTGGGTCATATCATATGATTCCAATTAGCATACAGTTAGTCATAGATTATGACATCATAGCGATCATCATAGTCATCAGGGTGATCTTGCCTTGAGCTTGAAACTTTACATTTCTTGCAGGAAGTCTTTGTTAGAAGCTGACGTGTGGCATTTGAAAGACACTGGGATCAGTATGGTAAACTGAGCTTCAAGGGTGTTGCACTGAGGGAGCGTGACCAATATAGAAAAATGAAAAATCAGGATATCTTGGACTTGCAAATTCTAATTTGCTGGAGCAGCCCTTCAGGATTTAAGGGTCCGAATACAAATTTTCAAAGACAAAGTTCAGCCAAGGTCATAGACTTTGTGCACCCAACAATAATCCATCCCAGTCATCATTTGCATGACAACAGGAGGCAGTGTTTGAAAAAAAGAAAAGAAAAAAATGTAGATTTGGGCCAAATGAATAACATGCTATTGTTGTACTGTCTCTGCTCCACAAATGACTCCGCAAGGCACCAGTATTTCTGAGCGTTACTCATGACTTCACAATTTTTTGGTCAAGAAACAACTCAATTTAGTGTTTTAGAAAGTTGTCACTATGAGAGAAAGCGAATGGACAAAGCTCCGGTACAGCTTCAGTTGCAGAACTTCCACACTTCTGACTTAAAGGTAAAAGGTATGAAAAAGTAGCAGAGAGCAACCAGGTCTGGTGTGGATTGCAGCCAGTGAGGGGGCCGCAGGCTGACAGGAGGCTGTACAGAGAGGCAGTAGACAGTATGGGAGCCCGGCTGTGACAGGGGATGGCAGGGTGGGTGTCACCAGGTACGATTCCCCCTGTCTCGGTGTATCTCAAGAGTTTCGCCTGGCTGATCAGGGACGACAGGACCGCTGCTCCCAACCTTCAGTCAGCTGTCACACGAGGTCACGGCAGAAGACAAAGCATGCAAGTCACACACTGTACAGACCAGACACATGCCGGCTACATGCGTTGGCATTCAGCAGTCTGCACTCGTGCTGCATGTGAAGTTCGACAGCAGCCGTCGGTTTCAGTCCTGGAAGAGGGAACGAGCGTGGGCCGAAAGGAAATGATGTGGTGCTGAATTTAATTTCTCTGTAATTTCTATTATGTTGGTGGTCACGGGTTAACACTGGGGAGTGAAAATGGAGGAATAAAAACACAACAACTTGGATTAGAGAGAAAAAAATGAGGGAGTTCAGAGGGTCGTATATCATTAAGCAATTGAGAAAGTTAATTAGGCAGCTCTGATAATTATTGCCATGGCAACCTGAGCGCACTCATGCAGATTTGATTAACGAGGTGCCATTTATCTGTACTGGCGAGACAGCAGGGCCTGCACAGAGCTTGAAGGACCCCTATAGGTAGAAGATATGTAATGTATTCTTTATTCACAGCCACTCCGTACTTTTAGATTTCCATTTCAAGCATGAAAAATACAGTTTATACAGTTTACTCAACCACTGTTGTTGTAAAAAGTGGATTATTTCTGCACAGTTTCTTTCGCCTCTCTCACTGAGAGAGAAGTGAAACAAAGCAGTAGATCTCTATTTGCTCTTACTGTTTCAGGCAACTGACAGCAGAGAAGGTTTCACATTAATTACATCCATAAGAGACTGTCAATGGCATCCGGTATTGCAAATGAAAAAATAGTGCAAAAAAAAAAAAAAAAGGATGTGGTTTGCATCTAGTGGAGAGAGCACAGAGGGAAATATGGGGGGGGGTTCAGGGGTGTCTGTTGATTCCAGTATACACGTTGCCCTCTAGTGGAAAAACAACAACATTTAAGCTTGCTGAAGCCTGTCTGGAGCCTTGTTTAGCAGCAGGCACCATATTGTCAGGCAGAGACGCTTCATTATGCGGCAGGGACAATTACTAATGGCTGTTAAGAGAGCAGAGTACAGCAGTAACTTGGGGAAAAAAAAGAAGCAATAAACCCATACCGCATCCAAAAAGATGAGCGGAGCCATTTCAAAAGCAATAGCTGTCACCAATCAGGACACGATGCAGAACGAAAGAACAGATAGGTGCTCAGGCTCTTCAGAGAATAGCTTCATCAACATGGGAAATAAATGACACATTTAGCATGTGCAAGAGACATGCTATCAAAATCAGTTTGCTCAAAAAAAAAAATCACTTAATTAGCACTCTCAAGGGTTTTTTTATGCCATAGATGGCACCATTGGCAGCATGCAGACAAAAGTGAATACATGAAAGTAAAGTAAGCTCAGTGGGAGATTTCTCCAGGGACCCGCTAATCCTCCTCCACATCATTTCACACACAGCCAAGTGAGAGGTATGGATTATAGTTTATTATACAAATATCAAGCACAGATGAATTCTAATAACAGTCATATCAATTATAGCCCTCTCACTCTAAGTG
Source organism: Acanthochromis polyacanthus (assembly GCF_021347895.1). Classification (NCBI taxonomy): domain Eukaryota; kingdom Metazoa; phylum Chordata; class Actinopteri; family Pomacentridae; genus Acanthochromis; species Acanthochromis polyacanthus. The sequence goes on from NC_067123.1 coordinate 17,606,048, forward strand.
TTTCATAAATATCTGACAATGGCACTTGCTAAGAAAGCCACATTCTGGTATAAAAATAGAAAAAGAGAGAAAAAAAACGTTGATTTTACTGTCACAAATACCGGTTTCTTTATTGAGTTCCTTTGAAGTCAATCTTCACCCGCGGTTCATAGCCTTGTCACAGTCTATTACAGGTATATTTGCAGTTCCTTTCCTGGCTTGTGACATTTTCATCCTATTTTTAAGAGTAAAAATCTGCTACTGACCAAATATAATTCACACAAAGAACAATTTATACAAAGGGTGGTCTGGGAAAATATATATGAGGACAGAAAGAGATGTAAGAACCAAATTTATGCAAAGAGTTGCACTTATACTTGAAAAGGATAACGGATAAAGCATTATAAGTTGGGCTAAATAAGCCTTAAAGAACAGGAAGGCAGAACAAGTGTATACGGATTCTTCCGCCTTCTCTACGTTCATCAATGTATTAAAGTCGGTGCTTACAGTTACAGTATTTTTTGTGCACTCTAGGAGGAGAATGGTAGTTCATTATACTGGGATCTCCAAGCATCCATGACTGGAGTCATTATAACGGTCCACTGCTCATGTAATGTCTATATTTCTTACTAGTCATGTGAAAAAACAGACAGAAGGCTCTCGGTAAATGTTCAGTTTTGTATGTTAGTGAATAAATATTTAAGTAGCAATAATCAATGTTTTCATGTGATTAATTTCATGTATTATGTGAAAAGGGTGTCGGCTGTAGAGGGAAATGGACATAGAATTAATAAACTGTGTGTGTGTGTGGGGTGGGGTGTGTGTGTGTGTGTGTGTGTGTGTGTGTGTGACATTCCCACATCAATACCATTTCCAAACTGCCCTCTCATCAGGGTAACCACAAAGTATCTAAGAGCTACACTACTGTTCAAAAGTTTGGGGTCATCCAGACAATTTCATGTTTTCCATGAAAACTCGCACTTTTATTCATGTGCTAACATAACTGCACAAGAGTTTTCTAATCATCAATTAGCCTTTCAACACCATTAGCTAACAAAATGTAGCATTAGAACACAGGAGTGATGGTTGATGGAAATGTTCCTCTGTATCCCGATGTAGATATTCCATTAAAAATCAGTCATTTCAAGCTAGAATAGTCATTTACACATTAACAATGTCTGGACTGTATTTCTGATTAATTTTATGTTATCGTCATTGAAAAAAAAAAATTTTTTTTTTAAGAATAAGGACATTTCTGTGTGACCCCAAGCTTTTGAACGGTAGTGTATGGGTGACCAAAACGGAGGTACAAGGGAATCTGAATGGTCAAAAAAGGAAAAAAAAAAAATCAATTAATGCTGCTTTGAGTACATACGCTAATTTCACAATGCTTACCAGTGGTAACAGAACATGTAGTTTAGTAACACAAAAGTCCATTCACAGGCAAAGCGGACTCTTCCAGTAGCTTACCAATTCAAAATTGTGAGAAAAGATGAACATTATGAGAAACGTGGTTATAAATCACCCTCATTGAGACTCATTAAGAGAGAATTATCGAGCTATCTCCGTTAATATGGTATATTTCTTTCTAGTTTGGGACAGTAGGAGATCTTGATGTTGCAGAGGAATGTTTTAAAACAGTTTTTTCAACATTATGAATGTACATAGGCTAAATTAGGTATTAACAGCTCCTTTCTGTACCACTTAACGTACACGAAACTACCACTGAGGAAAATGTAAAAATCCGATTCTTCACAAGCAAGTTCTGGACTTTTTTCCAATGATTTCCAAGTATTATTATTTGCAACTATGAGACATAGTGATATCCTCAGAAAGTGTATTTCACAATGAATGTGAAATATGTGGTTGGTTTTAGAACACCGACATGCTGCTGCCTCTTTCACCAGACGTAGTGATGTTGCCTCACAGCTGAGACCGTTACTCACACAGAGGTAGCACAGAGACTGGCAACTCCGTGGCAAATCGCTGTAGATCAAATAGCACTTGTTTTGATCTCTTACTTTTATCATGAGGATTTCAATATAGGGAGCGTTTAAATGAAACCCTCCACTGATCCGAGCTATGCGTATTTTTTTGACATCACAATTGAAATTAGGGTGAGGAAAGAACATCACGTCTATCAGTCCGTACGCAACCCTCCAACAAGCTGCTGGCTGTGTGAGGTGGCCAGGCTTTTCCTCGCTCTGCCCCTCCTCAGGACGTCCCTTACAGTTTAAAAATCTAGAATACAGCCCAACATTTTGAGGGTGGAAACTGCACCGGTGATACAAAAAGTAGTCCTTGTAAGTAGACTTACAACAACCCTCCCAAATCTTACCACCAAATTAAAGCTCGTGTCCGGAGTTTCCGTTTGTTTTCAATTTATGTATCACTGTTTAACAAAGCTTAAATGTGTTAGTCTAGTTCGATACTATAATATAATGTTAGTATGACGCGATATGAAATTTATTCATGAGGTCTGCCTTCCTCTCATAGACCCCCATGTTATTCCAAAAAGCGCCGGTCGCTGCCGACCAATCAAGTTCGAGCTTCAGCTTTGTCATGCTGTCAATCAACGGTTACGCGCACAGCAAGCAAGCCCATGCAGAGGTGGGCGAGCTACGCACTACGCAACCGCGCGCACATTTGTTTTGCTTGTGGAGGAGAGAGCATCAGGGATCAGCAACTTCCAGAAAAGTTAGCAATCCCACGGCTTGTCAGGCCAAGAGACTGCAGGACGTTTTTTGGCTCGGGGTGCTCACGTCGCTCCCCGACCACAGCCTCCATAGCCCGCCTGACGGCTTCGTTTAGATGCCCGACCTCTGGAGGAAGATGTTGGGGCGTCTGGGACATACTCTTCGTCAGAGGAATCATGCAATTCTGAACCTTAGATAGAAATAAATAAACAATGTAACACATATACACGCGTAAATGCACTAAGTTTGATAAACAACGTCATCGAGAGGGATACACGAGTGTAATCACATATTGAAACTTTACTCGTTCGTCCTAGCAGATTCATGTTATTTTGGTATTAGGACAAGTTAGACTCAATACAGAATTCTAACGTAATTCCTTTATTATTTACTAAATGTACTAAATGTAGAAGAGTGGAAAACAGCAAAACAGGCGAGATGCTGCAGCACTCCGGGCACTTCTCTCAGGTACTGCGTGTGCACAAATAAAGGGGCGAAATCAGAGGGAGGGACCAACAGTGTTTTGGGAGACGCTGCGATTCAAACCCCGGACACGAGCCTTAAAGAAAAAAAAGTTGCACAGAATCTGGAGAGGCAGCTGCTAGTTCCTGTCTCGTATTCAATTGTACATTATCTCCTGATTATGAGAGACGTTTCTCAAGATCAGATCCAGATATCATTGTTGTGACACAGTAATTTATCACCACCAGGTAAGGCCTCCAGATTTTTAAAGGGCTTCCATGCTTGACTAACATATGGCCTGTATTACATTTTGCTTCATTATTTTTATTTTTGTTTTTTGCTTTTACAGCACAGTAAGGTATTTGCTGTACATCACTACAGGCTCCAGCAAGCTTTTTGCTCCCTCATTAAGATGAGCTACTGGGTAAATCCAATGCTTTTTCATTTGTGGTTTTATTGTGCTCGGATAGACGAGGACAGGACGCTGAAACTTTGGCTCAATGGATTCAAACTAAGAGCACAAAAGCAACTTATGGGTTATAAATCAGACTGGACAAAAATGTGTTGAAAGCTAGTTATCAAGCCAGTGCTAGCAGAAAATACGGTGGATCACTGACGTGGAAAATGAAATTAGCACTTTATACTGTGGAGATGGCTCAGTGTGGACTTGAAATGTGGCTGCCAGAAGAAGAAGGCTGTGTGTCACCTGAGGTCTTCTATATGAGCAGCGACGGGGCAGGCTTCTTCCCAGGCCAGGCCTCTTTGGCGTATTTCTTTTTGCATGGTTCATTCAAAGGCTCTGCAGCGTACGGCCCTGGAGCTGGGGTGCCGTTCAAGGTGACGGGTGGCTCTGCTGCGGTGGGCGTCACATCCACCTCAGGAGCGAGGTTAGGGAGCAGCAGAGGCAAACCCCCCAGGACGGTTGCAGCCCCCTGGGCCACAGGGTGGTGGTGGGTGGCTCCCTCATGGCTGGTGGGAGGAAGGTCCCCATACAGACCTCCACTGACTGGCAGGCTTTGCATCCTACGTACAGCAGCCTCCAGGCCCAGTGAGCCATGATCTTCCATCTTCTTTTTCTATTTCAAGAGACACACAGACACTGTCAGTTTATCATTTTAAATAGCAGAATGTTTGGCCTATGAAGATTGAAATCAAAAGGCAAATAATAGACTGCTGCAGTAAAACATGTCCACCACAGCGGTGTGTGAAGACTAAATAAAAACTTTCTGATTGCCTTTATAAAATCCTCAGACCACTAACAGTTTTCTGAGATTTTATAATCTAATAACTGATTAGACAATACCCTAATGACTGAATGACACTGAATGACATTAACTGTCAATTTAAGTCATTTAAACAGTGGAAGCTAATGTTGCAGGCAGTTTGGATCATTACTTAAAACCATAACGCGTGGAATATAAAGATTTCTGAATCGCTCCTGAATTCAAAGTATCTCCTGAGACAGTTTGAATTATCAAAAGCAATACTCTTTAGAAGTGTACTAAACAGTACTCTTAAGAAGTGTTGTTTTTCTACATAAAAACAAGTCATCAGAAATGTGTGGAAGATGCTAAAATGACCTATAGCTTTAACACTTAATGGCTTTAAGTAAAAGAAAACAAGACGTTTCTAAATTATGCTTGAAGGTGAATCTAGCGTGGCTCTAAGGTTTGACCAAATGTCACATCATGCAAAGAATGAGTTATTGTTCAAAGGTCTGACATGCACAAAGGAGCAGACAAGCTGGGACTCAAATTGTGGATGCTGCAGTTTTGTGGTGCATACTTCAACCTGAATACTTGATTGCACTCCCTCACTGTGCATCAACAGCTGCAGGAACTACAGAAGTGTAGTTTTGTTATTGAGGCTAATTCGTAGTCAGCGAAAGTGTACAGCGCACATGTTTCTATTCATCCGAACATTAATACACTTTTGCCTTCTGCTGACACTTGCATGACTCCTAACATGGAACACAAGAAATGGTAGGGTCCACAAAGACTGTCATGTACTTGTCATGATTTGGCAAAATCATTGTCATGCAGATCCCAGCGTAATCATGGATGCAGAACAAGGATTGGAGGGTTGGTATGAGCCTCATATTTACCTTTATTGGGACAACTGCTGACTGAATCATGTTCCTGAAGCGTCCAACAGAGGGATCAATATCCTCTGCAACAACAGAAAACAAAAAGTTGCATGAACTACGTGTTTAACCAAATCCATACACATGAAAAGGATAGCACCATTGTAACAGTCAAGTGGATTTGAAGCAAGCTTTTTCAATGCCACAAAAAAAAAGCAAATTCAAGTTGTGTCCATTAACTGCTTTGAAGTGAATAAACTAAGGTGCGCAGTGGTCATAATGTTGTGGCTGATCGGTGTAGTTCATTACTCTTTTTCAAAAAAGGTTCAAACCCACCACAGAAAGCGTTTTTGTGCAACTAAGGAAGTTTTTCCAAATTTTGCCATTTCCATTAAATTCTTCGAACACAACACTTTGAAATGTGCATAAAAATACATAATTGAAGCACATTACATCAAAAACAACAACTCATGGCCTGGTCTGAGATACGGTGAGTGCACAATCAGTTATTGTAGTGATTTCATCATTGTAGACTTGATACATGGTTGTACATTTCTGATGTGTGCATTTCATCAGTGTATATGTATGTGTCTCTACCTGGATTAATGACTTCCTCTTCATCACTGAAGGACACATGAGAACTCCTCCTCCGTCTCTTGGGCCTGGGGATGTCGAGGTTGCCCTCCTCGATGGTTAGGGTTGAGAGGCGCTTGTTGTGGGCGGTGTTGAACTCAGTCAGGTTCTGCACCCAGATTAGTGCAAAAAAGTTGGACAATCTTTAACAAGTTTTAGAGAAACACAGTGCTGTGCAAAAAATGTTCAGGTCAGGATCATTGGAAAAGTGTCAGGGGAAGTTTCAATGTTTGTATTAATTTCATACACAGCGTAAAAAGAGAAAAAAATAAATCATATCAACATTTAGCGTGACTACTATTTCCTTTACAACACCACGACTTCTATTTGGTATGTTCCACATAGTTTTTCAAGTTTCAGTATTTTCCTTCTCTTCTACAATCTGCGTGTTACCATTTTTTAAATTCACTGCAACACAGGAAACAACCACCTCTGGTTTAGCAACCTGAAGCCTGTTTGGGTTGTGCAGTACGGCAGCCCTGCGTGTTTTTGTCAGTGGATAATCTATTCTAATAACAGTGCTTGTCAAACAATTCCACTCATCACTATTTTGAACTAAATGGCTACATATTCCTTTAGTTATAGACTGGAAGGTGGTTTGTTACTTAGCAAATATTTCATAGAACTAGTGTAAAATTTAATATCTGTTTGACAATCTAACATACGACACTGTCTAATAATAAACTATAAATGATGGTCAAAGATAAATGTTTTGGTGAACCAAAGTTCTGCAGATTAACTAGAGAAGTCCACAAATAACATTCAGGCTGTCTCGAAAGTCTAGACTCACATTTGGATGAAAAAAAAGAAACAAAACTAATTCTTCCCAGCAGTTGGACTTTGGATTTGGCTGTCTGGGGTAACCTCCTTTTATCCCAAATGAAAACCAAGCACAAGCCATAAATTATTAATGTGTCTACACCTGTCAGTCTTACACTTTGTAAGAGCTAAAAAAAAATTTGGCTGTTCTTTTGCAAATGCGTCTCGAGTTAGGAGCTGCTCACATTCAGCAGCTCCTGCAGAGAAATAAAGGGTTCCCCTTTGAGTCGAGACTTTTTTTAACACCCTACTGAGAACCAACAGCGGCACACACAGATTAGTTTCACGCACATCTAGTTCAGTCTCCTCTTCAGGCAATCCCAGCAGGCCTTTCAGCTCTTCATCCTCCCCTGCCTTCAGCTCTCCCGGTGCGGCGCTGCCTTGGGTCTGGGGTTTTTCTCTAAGAATGTAGACTCTTGTAGATGCCCCAAATGACATGGTGGAGTCCAATGGGACCTGTTGGGGCTTGTGTGGTTCCAGACGGATTCGTCCCAGAAAAGTCCCATGTGCTGGAAAAGAAACAGCAGGACCAAAGAGCAGGCTTTATCTATGACTTAGTCTTGTGTCTAAATGGTTCAAAAACAATGAATTAAGAATTTTTAAAAGGTTGGAATCGTCATTCTGAAATGTTAAGTCAGAGGCGTAGCTTGGGTTTTAACAATCACCAAATTTGGAAAGCTTCTGGAGCTGCATGACAGAAAAATGTAGTAAACACAGGGTAGTCTGACCCAGTCACATCACAAATATGTAATAGAGCAATCAGGATTTAGAGGATATGCTTTGGGCTTTGACTCACTGCTGTTGAGGTCTATGATGAAGACTCTCTTCAGGTGCTTGTGGTAAACCAGAGCTGAATGGACGCGTGAGCAGGACTGATGGTCGATTGTGAAGTCGCACACATCTGGGTTCCTCCCGAACAGGTAACACTTCTTTTCATCAATTATCAGCTTCTGCAGGATCACCCAAGACCAGAGTATTACTCTCATCTGACACAACATGTAAAATTTCAATGGATCATTAACCCATATAAGACTGTAAATCTAAGAAAAATAATGTAATCGTCTGGTGATTTTGAAGCAAACTTTGGGAAATATTGCAAGAGATACAACAAACAACAACATGAAAACTAGGCTTTTCCCATTAACTGCCTTGAAGTAAATAAACATCAGAAAGTAGTGCAGACAAAGCTGTAATAAACAGAGTAGAAGAAGCTGTAATTTCAACAAATCCACTAGGGAGAATTTTTGTCACTACTTTAGTCTTTGAACAAGCCCCTTGTCAAAAATGTTTATGTAAATAGAAGATAACATCACCTGTTATAGTGTTGTTGGACAAATATCAATTTTAGTGTCAGCTCATACACTCACCAGCAACTTTATATGGTCCACCTGTTCAACCGCTTGGTGACACAAACAACTAATCAGTCGATCACATGGCAGCAACTCAATGCATTTAGACATGAAGACGTGGTAAAGACATCTTGCTGAAGTTCAAACTGAGCATCAGAATGGGGAAGAAATGGGACTGAAGTGACTTTGAACGTGGCATGGTTGTTTGTGCCAGATGGGCTGGTCTGAGTATTTCAGAAACTGCTGATGTACTTTGATTTTCACACACAACTACCTCTAGGGTTTACAGAGAATGGTCCAAAAAAGAGAAAATATCCAGTGAGCTGCAACTGTATGGATGAAAATGCCTTGGTGATGTGAGAGGTCAGAGGAGAATGGGCAGACTGGTTGGAGACGACAGAAAGGGAACAGTAACTCAAATAGCCACTGGTTACAACCAAGAAATGGAGAATACCATCTCTGAACGCACAACATGCCGAACCATGAAGAAGACGGGCTACAGCAGCAGAAGACCACACTGGGTGCCACTCTTGTCAGCTAAGAACAGGAAACTGAGGCTATAATTGGCACAGGTTCACCAAAATTGGACAAAAGAAGATTGGAAAAATTGCCTGGTCTGATGAGTCTCCATTTCAGCTGCGACATTCAGATGGTCAGAATTTGGTGTAAACAACATGAAAGCATGGATCCATCCTGCCTTGTATCAAAGATTAAAGATGCTGCTTGTGGTATAATGGTGTGAGGGATATTCTCTTGGCACACATTGGGCCCCTCGGTACCAAATTGGTACCAATTGTTTATACGCCGCAGCCTACCCAAGTATTGTTGCTAACCATGTCCATCCCTTTATGACCACAGTGTACCCATCTTCTGATGGCTACTTCCAGCACCATGTCACAAAGCTCAAATCATGTCAGATTTGTTTCTTGAACATGACAATGAGTTCACTGTATTCCAATGGCCTCCACAGTCACCAGATCGTGCAGCCGACAAATCTGCATCAGCTGTGTGATGCTATCATGTCAATATGGATCAAAACCTCTGAGGAATGTTTCCAACACGTTATTGAAAGTAAACCACGAAGAATTAAGGCAGTTCTGAAGGTAAAAGGGGGTCCAACATTTTGCAAGCAAAATGTACCCGATTAAGTGGCCAGTGAGTGCAGATTCACTTTCTGTTGAGCATAAAGTGTCCCTGTAAATCTATATTGGACAAATGCCTGTGAAACAGAACCGGTGGTGCTGGTTTAGCATGTATGGCATCACACATGTTGTAACTGACACTATGTATTTTGTTCACGAGGCAAAATAACAGAAGAAGTGAAACAGAAATTGTGGTGACAATGCATTAAATATAAACCAAATATTTCCTAGACTGATTCTTATTTCCCGTCTCATTGTCCTTGAATGCGGCCAGCACACGTCCTGCCTCTGTGCTGTGAGACTGCTCAGTTCATGGTTGGGGTCAGTCAGGTCACACTTGAGGTTGATGAGCAGTAGAAAATTGATCTCACCTCCACTAGCTTGTCTCCTTTCACCACATCCAGGTGAAGTCCAGGGGGAGGCTTTCCTGCCCTGATAACAAAAAGATTCACTGTTTATTAAAATATTTATCACACACATTCTGGAAGCAAGTTCATTATTTTTGAAAAGCTGGTTTGTTTGATGGTAAAAAGTACTGAATTCCGTTTGATTACTGCATAGTCAACGTGCAGGTTAATGTGTCAGTCATTTTTCTATACATGTCACATTCATGTTGGTTTTCAAAGGAGGATCAAGACCAATAGAACTTTTCTAAAAACCTAAAGTACAGTGACTATCATTTAATTTATATGCACTACCATTCAAAAGTTTGGGGTCATCCAGACAATTTCATGTTTTCCATGAAAACTCACACTGTTATTCATGTGCTAACACCACTGAACAAGGCTTTTCTAATCAGCATTTAGCCTTTCAACACCATTAGCTAACACAATGTAGCATTAGAACAGAGGAGTGATGGTTGCTGGAAATGTTCCTCTGTACCCCTATGTAGATATTCCATTAAAAATCTGCCGTTTCCAGCTAGAATAGTCATTTACCACATTAACAATGTCTGGACTGTATTTCTGATTGATGTAATGTAATCTTCATTGGAAAAAATGCTTTTCTTTTTTTTAAAAAAAAAGGACATTTCTAAGTGACCCCAAACTTTTGAACAGTAGTGTATATATATATATATATATATATATATATATATATATACACACACACACACACACACACAGTGCCTTGTGAAAGTATTCGGCCCCCTTGAACTTTTCAACCTTTCGCCACATTTCAGGCTTCAAACATAAAGATATAAAATTCTAATTTTTTTTCAAGAATCAACAACAAGTGGGACACAATCGTGAAGTGGAATGAAATTTATTGGATATTTTATACTTTTTAACAAATAAAAAACTGAAAAGTGGGGTGTGCAATATTATTGGGCCCCTTTACTTTCAGTGCAGAAAACTCACTCCAGAAGTTCAGTGAGGATCTCTGAATGATCCAATGTTGTCCTAAATGACTGATGATGATAAATAGAATCCACCTGTGTGTAATCAAGTCTCCGTATAAATGCACCTGCTCTGTGATAGTCTCAGGGTTCTGTTTAAAGTGCAGAGACCATCATGAAGACCAAGGAACACACCAGGCAGGTCCGAGATACTGTTGTGGAGAAGTTTAAAGCCGGATTTGGATACAAAAAGATTTCCCAAGCTTTAAACATCTCAAGGAGCACTGTGCAAGCAATCATATTGAAATGGAAGGCGTATCAGACCACTGCAAATCTACCAAGACCCGGCCATCCCTCTAAACGTTCACCTGGAACAAGGAGAAGACTGATCAGAGATGCAGCCAAGAGGCCCAGGATCACTCTGGATGAACTGCAGAGATCTACAGCTGAGGTGGGAGAGTCTGTCCATAGGACAACAATCAGTCGTACACTGCACAAATCTGGCCTTTATGGAAGAATGGCAAGAAGAAAGCCATTTCTCAAAGATATCCATAAAAAGTCTCGTTTAAAGTTTGCCACAAGCCACCTGGGAGACACACCAAACATGTGGAAGAAGGTGCTCTGGTCAGATGAAACCAAAATCCAACTTTTTGGCCACAATGCAAAACGATATGTTTGGCGTAAAAGCAACACAGCTCATCACCCTGAACACACCATCCCCACTGTCAAACATGGTGGCGGCTGCCTCATGGTTTGGGCCTGCTTTTCTTCAGCAGGGACAGGGAAGATGGTTAAAATTGATGGGAAGATGAATGGAGCCAAATACAGGACCATTCTGGAAGAAAACCTGTTGGAGTCTGCAAAAGACCTGAGACTGGGACGGAGATTTATCTTCCAACAGGACAATGATCCAAAACATAAAGCCAAATCTACAATGGAATGGTTCACAAATAAACGTATCCAGGTGTTAGAATGGCCAAGTCAAAGTCCAGACCTGAATCCAATCGAGAATCTGTGGGCAGAGCTGAAGACTGCTGTTCACAAACGCTCTCCATCCAACCTCACTGAGCTCCAGCTGTTTTGCAAGGAAGAATGGGCAAGAATTTCAGTCTCTCGATGTGCAAAACTGATAGACATACCCCAAGCGACTTGCAGCTGTAATTGCAGCAAAAGGTGGCGCTACAAAGTATTAATGCAAGGGGACCGAATAATATTGCACGCCCCACTTTTCAGGTTTTTATTTGTTAAAAAAGTTTAAAATATCCAATAAATTTCATTCCACTTCACGATTGTGTCCCACTTGTTGTTGATTCTTGAAAAAAAATTAAAATTTTATATCTTTATGTTTGAAGCCTGAAATGTGGTGAAAGGTTGAAAAGTTCAAGGGGGCCGAATACTTTCACAAGGCACTGTGTGTATATATATATATATATATATATATATATATATATACATATAAAATCACATATTGTTCTTTATTTTGAAATAAATCTTTCATTTATCAATAAATTGATGACAGTGAATACACAGTGTAGCTGGAGACCCTTCACAGTGATCCATCTTTGACAATGTTGTCATGGCAACACTATTTGCTGGAGAGAGTTATCTGTTGTTGCTGCTGTCATTTTCATCAATTCATTTGAAAAATTTCACAAATTCTGCAATTAGTGTAAATGTGTGAATATGTCTGAATCAGAGAGAAGCATGGACAAGCTGTGTTTGTGGTGTAATCCCTCATGAGATATATCATGTACAGGACTTTGTAGTTTGTTTTAGAAGGCATTCATTATTATTATTATTATTTTGCACTTACTTGCACACAGTTGATGGCAGGAAAACAGCTTTCCCTAATTTGACTAAGATGTATTTGATGTATCTAGACTGGATGGGATTAAATGTATGTTCTAAGTGAGTTGATTGAATGTATTTTTCTTAGTACCAACTATTACAAATCTTTCACCTTGAATAAAAATCCTCAGATATGGACGTCTGAGTTCAAAATTAGAGAGACTGTGGTCTGCACATGGCTCGATGTTAATGTCAGCACACCAATATAGCCACAATGAAACTATTTACAAATTAATTAGCACTAAACACAAAGTATAAAGGAGGCTGACGGAAACGTAGTACATTATGCGTTTTGCATATTTGGTCAAAAATCAAACAAACTGAAATTGTAAAGAGATTTTTACAAATCATTCTGTAGGAAGCAAAAGTATGTGAAATACATTCATTAAAGCAGGGTTCTAAAAGAAAAAAAATCCAAATAGGTAACGACTGAAAGTAGTTTTTTCATCAATTAAGAGGATGTTACGCTATTTTACTGGAACATTTTAAATACTGACCTGCTGTGAATGCTGCAGCAAGGTCAGGGGATCAAAAACTGTCTGCTCTATGTGCCCTTTTTAATTGCCGCCTGGGGACAAATAAATTTTTCTGAATCTGAATAAAGCCATGAGGATGTATTATCTGGACCTAGGTGACTACAAGTAGCCTTTTTTTTTGCAATTTGATCAAATCTGAAAAATGGGATGAAAATAAAGATATAATCCAGTGTTGGTTTTGGTCTACATCAAAGTTTCAGTATGTGTTGTTTAAAAATGTTTGTGTCGATGACTGAGGCACCTAAAAGGAGGGCTTCCAAAAACTCTGTCAGAAAATTAAGGATACTAAATGTTCCTTATTTTGCTTATTATTGGACATTGTAGTTTTTTTTTATGATTTAAAACATTATCTAAACAGCTAGAATGTATTTGTTTATTTTAGTAAAACCTGTTAAAGTCAGCCTTGCTGCATGTTCTACCTGTTGTTCCTTACAGGCCTATCAGCCTACATTGTGATATGTGGTCCCATTTAGAGCACTGACAATTCAGAGCTGGTCATTTTAAGTCTTTGTATCTGAATCAGGATAATCAAATCCACCACTTATGTAAAAAAATAAATAAATAAATAAAAAGGCACAAAAGTAAGATGGATTAAGTGATCCTGGTTAGCAAAACATGGGATTTCTAAATATGGATCATCCTGACAGGCTGCACAGTGTATTGGTGGTTAGTACTGTCGCCTTGCAGGTAAAAGATCCCTGGTTCGTGTCCTGGCCTGGATTCTTTCTGAATGGAGTTTTCCCTGTGCATGTGTGGGTTTTCTCCAGGTACTCTGGCTTCCTCCAACAGTCCAAAAACATACTGATTGGTGAATCTAAATTGTCCATAGGTGTGAATGTGAGAGTGATTGTCTCTATGTGTAGCCCTGTGATAGACTGGTGACCTGTCCAGAGTGCCTTCATCCGAACTCATCTGGGAAAGACTCAGCCCCCCGCGACCCTGATGAGGATTAAGCGGTGTATAGATAAAGGATGGATGGATCATCCAAACATGAACTTCTGCTAAACCTCGCATCTACTCTCTGCACACCTAGCAAATGCATAAAATGGACAGTCTAGTTTGGCTACTGGATGTTGAAAAGAAGGTTTCAAATGTTTTTGGACAATCTGACAAGCATGTAGCTTGCAGCATGGTGATGCCTGAAAAATGCAGAGCTGCCACGACTGGTTAATCAACCAGAAGACCAATAATCAGCAAGAGTTAACTGCTTTAGTACAAAATAAGGCCTATTGTAAAGCAACAAGTACAGCAGGGCAGGTGGAACAGACGGAAAATACTCTGTTCTTGCAAAAGAGTTCCGATTACCATTGCGAAAAAGGGGTTAAACCAGTAAACACTGTGACTAATGTATCAATGTTGCAGCTGTGTTTTGAAGGCCAAATTTTATATTACTGCAGTGCTCATATTAAAATGAAGTAAAGCAATTCTTATTAAACCTGAGTACCTACTAAGTATGAGCAATTCAAATCTCTACAGTTTGATAAATAAAGTTCTGTACGGAACAGATCTCCAGTCTCAGGTCAGTGTCATCTACATAACGGCAGACGTCAGGGAGATTTGCATTTTCTTTAACAAGGCCGCCTGCTGCCCAGACTTGCTCAGCATCAACAGACGGGACTTACCACATTCATATCTAATAGCTTCAGTTGCATAACATCAATTCTTGCACGCACTCACAGCAAGCCAACGCCTATGAATGCCGTGCTCCAACAGTGGGAGTGCTGGCGTGGACAGAAATGTCCGCAGGCTAAACAGCAGCTTTGCTTTCCACATTTAAATCAACACTTCCACAGAGATACTTATAATCATCATTCTGCAAAATGAACTAACACTGTGTAATCAAGTCTTCATTAAGTTTACTCACCCTGTTCAAGAGTATTCTAAAATATTTGTTGCGTTACATCAGAGAGGCATTAAAACAGGCAGCAGGTATAGTTTGATTTACCCCTCCTGCCAGACCAATTATTAGGAAAATACACTATGTAGTACTGTACTGACCTAACCTTTCTGTTATCTATGACGAAGCATGACAGCTACCTGTAAGGTTCACTTTAACTGAGACTCAGCATGTCTACAGTAGTGTCAGCCACACAATGATTTCTGTTACAGACTTTGTGTGACTGTTCCTGAGAACAGATAGTCGTGCTGAGTGACTAATTGTATTTTCGTCGTCACTGCAATAGAAAAATGAATAATATCCTCAAAATGAAACTGGACATTTCAGCAATGTATTAACATCATCTGGCCAATGAAAGCTAGCCGATAGGTATTCTTTGATTATCTGGTATCAGTTTGGCGGTTCTGTTCAATTTGTTCAATAAAAGCACAATGGAAATTGTTAATTTCTTTGTTCAGTGGGCAGAGGCCATTCAATGTTTAGGGTCTACATCAGCAGTGTATACCACAGCAGAAAGAATAGGAACTGCAGCAGTGATACGCTTCAGTGGATTCATCACATCATCTCTTCATCACTGTATTGAACATTATTGCACAATGCAGATTTCCTCATGTAGTTTAGGCTTGCTCTGTAATATCCCTTAAGCCCAGCAGCTGACACCAGAGTGTACTATTGGGAAAGGCTTAATGTCTCAACCTGCTTACAGCTCATTTCTATATGTAGGTCAGGAGAATACCAACATTAGGTCATGACCTATAACAGGTCATGAAAATGTTAAGATAGGTCATTTTCATAACTTGCATGAGATTATCTACTAAGGATCAGCAGTAGCAGCATTATGAGACTCAAAAACCTATTAAATGACAGATTATCTTTGGCAAGTTATCAAATACGAGATTAAACTAGCTGTACCACCTGCTGTGTTACTTTACTGCTGTACTGTCAAACACATTTTAATGTGGCTGTTAAGTTACCTTGTTCACATGACTTCTGCTAGAGACAGAATTTAATGTTAAAAATGGCCGAATTTTAGCTGCAGGTACCACTAAGTGGCTAGAGAGTGACTATGCAGAACTATGTGATAAATAGTGTTATTTTGCTAAACTGGAGCAGTATATTGAATAACATATATGCCGAAGTCAAAACAACACCCAAATGACATAGAAATAACTAGAAATTGTGCTGTACCGCCTTCACATTTTTGCTAGTAAGTTAATGAAGATTAAATAGTGGGATTCCAAGGCGGGTTTGGTGCAAGTAGATAGTCGCTTTCAGTGAACGTAACTTGCGCGAGCTAACAGTGACAGTCATATTGAGCCGTTTTTCACTGTAACATGTGTTCAAATATGTTCTCACAGCTGCTCCTGTTTATCACAAGACAACTTCATGCAGCTCTTACCAGGACGGACAGTCAAAAGTAGGCGTGTGGCTGTTCAGCTTTGCTGCCATCTTCACCCACTTGTTTTTTCCATTGAATGCTGGGAAACTGAGGACTGAACAGACAGACTATGGGGACTGTAGTTTATTTTAGAAGGCAGTCATTTATGGCATCATTTTTCAGGGTTTTCACAAATTCAGTACATAAACAAAATAATTAACAAAAAGAGCCTGAGAAATACATCAGCAGACTAACAACCAACAAATGATACCGTTTCTCCATCGTACGCTTTCATCAGCAGTACACAAAGATGGACTAAACCATCAGCTACAGTATATTAAATAACCACATTTAACCAGAATAACTAAGAATGTGTTACTGTTAAAGTGTGGGTGGTGTGAACACCCTGATCAGCCACAGTCCAGGACGGTTCCACCAGCCATCAGGCAGACTAGCAGACTGCTGACTTGAAATGATTCTCATCAATGGTACAAAACACATGACCTTCATTTAGCAGAACAGCCAAGGAAGTTCTAAACAAAAACAAGAGCACATCATGAAATTACGTGTCACCAATATAAAGTTTAAAAAATGTATATGAATTGGGTCTAGCACACACAGTCTATAGATTGCCTGCATCCAAAGTTATGTACATTTATAGTATACCGTATATATGCAAGTGTGAAACAAGAATCCCTTTTTTTTTTAAAAAAGAAAAGCAAAAAATTAACATTAGTCCTTAATATACCCTTGTAAGCACACAACCACCTTAAAGCTAAGGCCTAATCCAAAGAAAATAGAACTTAAACACAATCATGAGGCCAACAACAAGCAGGAAGAGGAAAGAGGAGGCTCAAATGTTGACAGAAAGGAACATCTTTTAAAGCTCTATTCCTAAAAACTGTGTGTCCGGTTGGACGAAAGGCCAAATCACAGAAAACTTTACATTTTAAAAACAATATCTGTGTCCAAATTAACCTCTCATGTGAAAATTCAAACCATTAAATGGACCCAAAAACTGACATTGGTCTGAAAATTTAGACCATTTAAAGGATTTCTGTTAAAAAATAATAATAATAATGACAATTTTAAAAAAAGCCCTTAGACCAATGTAAAATTAAAAAACAAATAAAATCATGTGGGTATTTCCACAATCTGCCTAAAATGCCATCAGAAATATTTAAACCAAGAGTGTCAAACATGCAGACCGCAGGCCAAAAGCAGCCCACTGGAGGGTCCAATCCTGCCCTTGTTGTTTTTAACCACGCCTGACCTACATCAGCGGGGTTACTGCATTCGTTTCGGTATCTGGCTGGGTAAGTATGTGGGTGTGTGTGTATGTCCGGTCAGATATCTCTGCAAGTGCTGAAGTCAGGATAATCAAACTTGGCACTGAAGATCAGTCTAAGGTCCCCTGCTCAGTTGTGGAGTTAGAGGTCAGCAGATCAAGTAGGAAGGGATATATGTAGGATGATCAAAATTGATACAGAGTATCATGCATGGGCGTGGTTCTGCCCTCTACTGAGGGCTCATCTAGTTTGTTCTGTTTTTTGTCTGACTTGTCATTTGTCTCATCTTTTTGTCGGTTTACGTTTCCTTTTTGTCTCATTTTATGTTTCCCTTTGTTGTTTTTGTCTTACTTTTGTCATTTTGTCTGTTTTTTGTTTGGCTTGGGTCGTCCTTTTTTTTTTAATCGCTTTGGGTCTTGTTTTTGTAATATTTTGTCTAGTTTGTTGTTTTGTTGTCTCTTTTTTTGTCCGACTTTTGTCATTTTGATCATAAAGTAAAGTAGTTCCAGATACCCGAGACTGAACGTTTTGTGGTTTTGTAATCTGTAAGTTGGAATATGCAAATGATAAACTGAGGCATAATGTTTTTGAAACTGAATTTTTCCTATGAAATTTCAGGTTGTTCATGATGTTTTATAAAAAGATAATTCCTTAAATGTGAACAATTTCAGAATTACCTTTTTTTTAGACTAAAACAAAGGAAACATTTATAGGTTATTATGCTGTTATTTCACGAGTGCAGCTCACTAAAGATCAAATTGGGATGAATGTGCCCCCTTAACTAAGATGAGTTTGACACCGCTGATCTAAACTAATCAGATACCTGATGTCCATCATCGTGAGGTAATCCAACTGTCTCTTCAGGTCACACAAACTGATGCCATATTCATGGACCGAGAACCTCCTGATGACCTGCAACACCTTACACAGGAATCAAACAATTATACTCCAACCAACGGGCGGCAACCAGCAGTTATTTTTCACCAACCAATAGTCAATGTTGAATTTTTTTTTGCATATAATGTTTAGTCCATGTGTGGAAGCATGAAACAGCAAGGCAACTAAAATAGTGAGAAACATTAATTTCCAGAACTGGAACTGGAACCCCACTTACCTGTCCTTGGATGGTGGACAAGCCATTTGACAACATGCCTTCAGGATGTCCACCTCTCAACCTACTGGACAGTGAGGCAACAGGGGTATTCATGTTCACATCGAACACCTGGATAAACGACAAGAACACACAGTAAATCCAAAACGTGCATTTCTGCAATGTCACAAGTGATAAGTAGCGATCACACCGCAATCAGTGCGTCTCACAAGAGAAATTCTGGTTCTCAAACTGGTTGTGTTCTAGACAGGTGGCCCCTTTCAGGTCAGGGAAAGCAAAGAAAGATGCCAGACCATGGTGTGTAAAACAATTCACTTATTAGCCTTTCTAAATAAGTCACACCACTGTTTATGCTTCATTTACTACCGTTTTATAGTTTTCAGGTTCTGGTCAGACTGTATACAATAGATGGCTATACATGGATGGATGACTGTTTCTTAACCCTTTGGTTTGTGGACTGCAGTGAGAGGTGAAGGCATTTTGCTATCGTCCTCTCGGTCTTTTGAAACCAGACATAACAAGCAAGAGATGGACTTGACTGAGAACTCTAGAACACCATGTACGTCAGTATGCTAGTGAATTGTCAATCCCAAGGCGGCTCTACCTTCAAAAGAAACTCTGCTCTTCAAGTTATTTTGCTTTAAATGGGACCAAAATGTACAAACATGAGCATCATCATGGATTGAAGGGTCATTGAAACTAATGATTGAGACCATAAACTCAACAGGAAGATGTTCACTGAGGTAATAGATCAAGTGATAAATACAATCATTTTCTCATAGAATTCTAGACAAATCTGTTTGTGAAACCAGAGGAGTCGCCCCCTGCTGGCTGTTAGAAAAAAATGCAGGTTTAAGGTACTTCCACATCAGCATCATCCAGAGGCTACAGTATAGTGTGGTCAGTCAAAACCACTCCTGCAGCTTCTCTTTACTGTACAACTTTCTGACTTCTCCCCAGCACTGCACACCACTTTGTTCAGTAAAACTTTACTGACAAAGGACGATAAAGACCTAACAATTTTGCCAAAGGGCAGCTAACAAACTTATTAGCTTACATCAAATGCTAACGGCACAAGGACACGCTACTTTTACAAAATTTTATATGCCGAGAAAAATTTTTGTGACTGAATTTTTGTAGTCTGACCTTATAGTATCAACTTCTGTTTTATAATGGAATTTTTGTATCTCACTATCTGAATTCTTCTCAATAAATGTCCGTAGTTCGTCACTGAATATTTCACTTTGTTCTCCATTACCTTTCCAGAAAGATGCATTTGGGCCTGAACCACTTCCAGTATGTGGGATGTGATCTCATTCAGGTCCTTGATAAGACGAATATCCTTTGCCAGCAATGACCTTTGACCCTAATGGGAAAACAAAAATATGGAAGGTCACATTTCCTTTCTCAAAATCATTGAGAACCTCAGTACTCACTGTTCATTGCAACCCATCATCTCCAAATCTTTTGCTTTTATTAATTACTTACACTGAAGTAGACTAGACTTCCTACAACCTTCACATAAACTCCAGTTGGAATAGAGGTCATCAGTGCACAGTC
Source organism: Acanthochromis polyacanthus (assembly GCF_021347895.1). Lineage (NCBI taxonomy): Eukaryota > Metazoa > Chordata > Actinopteri > Pomacentridae > Acanthochromis > Acanthochromis polyacanthus. Next base: position 17,626,166 of record NC_067123.1, read on the forward strand.
CTGTGAGAAAAAATTCAAAACTGATCATTTATCACAAAACTACAATGTGCATTGTTATTTGTTTTCCATCAAAAGGAGCATGTTAATGCCACTGGCCTCTGTGTTAACCCACTGCATCACTTTCAGAGGTGGACCGGTCATATCGTCCACAGAGTACTGAATGTTGGTCACAAACGGAGCAAATCCTCTGACGATGCCCACGACTGAAACCTAGAGGAAGAAGAACCACAGAGGACAACGTTCCCCCAGGACAAATTCCACTGAAGAATTTGGCAACTTAAAAGATGCTGTGATATTCTTCTGGCAAGTTAACAAGACAGTTTTAAAGAAGCATGGTTGGTGCATGATTAAGCTTTTGAAAAGGGCATGGGTTTGTCCAAATTTTCAAAGTTTTTATGTAACATTCAGAGTAACACGTCTACAGTAACGGGCACAACTGTACAGTAAAAACAACATAGAAACTCTTCTTGGTAGGGGATGAGTTGAACAGCTTTTCAAATCTCTTCCTGTCCCTGGGATTGTTCTTATCTTTTCTATCATGTTGTTTTTACATCTTCTAACCTTTTATACCTCACTATGCCTTATTGTATTGTAATCCGCTGCTAGAAACCTCAATTTTCTTCGGGATTAATAAAGTATATTTTGATTTGATTTTTAAGTAACGAAGGACATAAAAAGTGACATTAAATTTTGAAAAAAAGTGACAAATAACAAAAGGTAGTACCACAGACTAATCACTGGGATCTAACATAACCTTATTAAAACTAAATAAATTTTTTACAACACAAACAGTAAAAGTGTTAAATGTACATTTTCTAAAGTTAAATTACTGGAAACTAAGTCACCTTGTTGCGGAAAAATCCAGCATTTAGAAAATTATGAACATTTAACTGAGACTCCTCATTTGTGAAACAGAGCTACTGCTACTCAGAACAATTCACATTCACATACCACACATACCATTTTCCCTTTACTGGAACTTTCTACAGACGATATTTCCCTTTTCTACTGTCTGCAGTATATTCTGACCTCACTGGACGAGGCCTTCTCCTAACAAATCAGTGTTTGCTGATCATTATGGTGAGCCGTTGTAGCGTAGAATAGATATAACAAATATTTGTTGATTTAGTCAATTCTTTCTAGTCATATAGAACATTTCAGTTATCCACAATTAAATTCTTTCAATCCACACTTATTTCAGACATTCACAACTATATTTTTGATATCCACAAACCTTCTCGATGACTGCAATAGCATTCTTAGAAAGAAAATCTCCCCTTTTGGATTATTAGTTAAACTATTGCCATTAATTTTCATTTTACATAAACAAAATGACAAACATTGGACTTGTATCAGCTGAACTGTAGACTCCCTCACACTTAAACTTGATGACAAAGGAGAAGTTGTTTGTCCTAAAGGAATGCCGTAAATGTTCTAGGAAGAAGTGAATTATGGATATCTGCAACAGATATCCCCATAAATGTTAATAAAAAAGCTTGCCATAGGCCAGGAACACTTCTTGTTTCATTGCAGGAGGCACATGAATATCTGCAATGTCAGTAGAGTTTCACTGGATGTATAACTGAGGATGACAATGGATGGATATACAAGGCTGTCACACAATACTTTAGCCATTCCATCAAACTTTCATGAAGGAGGTTGAAATTATCTGCCTTCAAAGTTGCACTAAATGGAGCTTAATCACACCCTAGAGAGTCACTCTGTGGCTAAAAGCTCTTCATTTTTAAGCTTATAAAGTCCTTTAAAGTCCAAAGCCTCAGTTCCAAATAAAGATACAAGTCATTTGTTTCCAAGTCCTTAATGCTGCCAAGTATATGATCATTGGATCCATGACTTTGAAGTCCTTCCTTGTACGCTGTGTACAATCGAGACCTGAAATCCTCTAATCTATGTTATTAAAATAATATTACTCATACCTGGCTGAGTTCCAGATCACCGATACTAAAGGCGTCATTGTGGATGTGAGCAGCAGACAGCAGCTGAGACACAGTGGTTGGCAAAACACCCGCAGTCTATGGTAAGAAGAAATGCATTGAGTTCACTGTTTGAACACTTTCCTCAGATCATTAAATTGCCTTTAAGTTGACAGAAAACAGACACACCTTTGATAGCACCGCTCTGTGGCTAGTGGTCTGGCCCGAAGACTGACTAAAACCTGTGTCCAAACAATTTGCTGAGTTTGTTTAGAGGTCATGTTATGTCAAAAATATTTGCATTAGAGCTTTGTCTGTCACTTACCTCGATATGCCATAGCCAAGATCAGATATAAGCATCACCGGGTCAGCAACAAGTGTGTTATGGGGATGTTTCCGCCTCAGAAGCCAGTAAAACGAGTCAGGCTGGAAGCACTATAAGAATCTAGTTACCATGTCAGCAGCTTCCTTATGCCCATCAGGTGAACTAAATTGAACCAATTAAGTGAGGTGTAGCGCAGGACCAAACAAAAGGACCAGAGGGTGGTCTTTATATGAAAAATCAATCAGTTCCTCTCACCTGCCCCCTTAAGAATTACCACATTACTGTTACATTAACATTAATATATAGAACAGAATAATACTTCTTTAATCCTTTACAGGAAATTACTTTAACATGACAGAACACCAACACTAATAGTCACCAAGTATGACCACAGACATAGTATATAAGAAACAATTATAAAAGTTAAAACATATGCACAGCATATACATCATTAAGTTAAAATATTACTGTGAATTAAAAACCCTGATTGCTCCTAGTAGGAAGGACCTCCTGCTGCGCTCAGACCTGCACTGTGAGGGGATGAGTCTGTGGCTGTAGGTCGCTCTGCCAAAACACCTCCAGACTGTGTAATGGGTGAGAAGCAGCTCATCTTCCTGAGCATTCTCACCCCAGCCACCTGTTGGACTGATTGTAGCCCAACACCATTTGTGGAGCTCGCCTTCTTGATCAGCATATTCAGTTTCTGTTCCTGGAGTGAGCCCCCTCTCCCAACACACAACCCCAAAGAATACAGCACTGGCCACCATAGTCTGGTAAAATTTACAAAGAAGAGGCCGACACCGCCTCCATGTGTCTGGACCAGTCCAGCTTATCATCCAGAGGTACCTATAACTGGAGACAGCCTCCACCTCCATGCCAAGAATGGTGGCTGGGGCTGTTGTGGACTTCTTCCTCTTACTATATTTAAATCATGCAACATTTTCTCGACGTAATATTAATGTTATGAGTGCACCTTGAGGTCAGTCAACATTTTGTGCTTTTTCGTTCATTTCATTCCAGCGTTTTTTTTGACTCATTACTGACACATTTCCAGGTACGACAAACAGTTTGGTTAATAACTGCAACCAAATCTACATCCACTACAGATGTTACAGTCTAAAAGCTAAATTTGTTTATTTAAATTCAGCACAATTTATTTTAGAACCAACTTTAAGCATTAATATAGGGGAAGGTTCAATAGCAAAGTTGCATCAGTCTGATGTCTACAAAATGCTTTAAAGGTTGGACAGCTGGAAATGATTCGAGAGTAAACAATTAGTGAGAGAGACATTCTACATGTTCCATTTCTTCAACACCATTCAATCAACTCAAGAGCTTTTTTTAAAATATTTTATTAAAATTCCATCAATTCGACAGTGATTGACAGGTGTTCACTCCACGTCTGATAAACTTCATTTAATCTCTTCAAAATATCGTACAATGACAGAGCAAAAATTGTTCATATAAAAGTGTGAGAGCAGAAGTTTGCCTGGCTGTGAGCTCACGTGTGTTATTTGACATGATTCCAAGTGTGTTCTTCATCTGACACGGGACATGTGAGGCGTAGCCCTGATCCAGGACCCACAGGACCGACATTTCAGTCACTGAGCAGCGCGTAAAACTGGCTTTGGGAAAGAAGATGGGTTAAAAAGACAAACCGCATGTCTAGCAGGTGAAAACAATGATTTATGCCACAGCAAGAAACAGCTCTTCCATTACAGCTACTACACAACAAACTGGTTAAATGCCAGTTAGTGTAACATATCAAAATGGACTACCATATTAGACATGAACCGTGTCCCAGAGCCATGTCTTTTCGCTGCATTAGACTGGCACTTACATTCCAAAGAAGTAATACAGTTATTGTGTAAAATGTTTGAGGCTACTGATTCTAATGTGCTTCAGCTCTGAGTACACACGTGGACAAAATTGTTGGTACCCCTCAGTTAAAGAAGGAAAAACCCACAATTCTCACTGAAATCACTTGAAACTCACAAAAGTAACAATAAATAAAAATTTATTGAAAATTAAATAATCAAAAACAGCCATTACTTTTGAATTGTTGATTAACATAATTATTTAAAAAAACAAACTAATGAAACAGGCCTGGACAAAAATGATGGTACCTCTATAAAAGATTGAAAACTATTTGACCAGAGTGACATGATTAACTCAGGTGTGTCATTTAATTGACATCACAGGTGTTTCCAAACTCATAATCAGTCAGTCTGCCTATTTAAAGGGAGACAAGTAGTCACCCTGCTGTTTGGTGAAAAGGTGTGTACCACACTGAACATGGACAACAGAAAGCGAAGGAGAGAATTGTCCCAGGACATCCGAAAAAAAATTATAGACAAACATCTTAAAGGTAAAGGCTATAAGACCATCTCTAAACAGCTTGAAGTTCCTGTGACAACAGTGGCTCATATTATTCAGAAGTTCAAGACCCACGGGACAGTAGCCAACCTCCCTGGACGTGGCCGCAAGAGGAAAATTGATGACAAATTGAAGAGACGGATCGTTGGAATTGTATCCAAAGAGCCCAGAGCAACCTCCAAAGAAATTAAAGGTGAACTCCAAGGCCAAGGTACATCAGTGTCAGATCGCACCATTCGTCGTTGTTTGAGCCAAAGTGGACTTCATGGGAGACGACCAAGGAGGACACCACTGCTGAAAAAAACTCATAAAAAAGCGAGACTGGAATTTGCAAAAATGCATGTTGACAAGCCACAAAGCTTCTGGGAGAATGTCCTTTGGACAGATGAGACCAAACTGGAGCTTTTTGGTAAGGCACATCAACTCTATGTTCATAGACTCAAAAACCAAGCATACGAAGAAAAGAACAGTCCCTACGGTGAAACATGGAGGAGGCTCAGTAATGTTTTGGGGCTGCTTTGCTGCATCTGGCACAGGGTGTCTTGAAAGTGTGCAAGGTACGATGAAATCTGAAGACTATCAAGGCATTCTGGAGAGAAATGTGCTGCCTAGTGTCAGAAAGCTTGGTCTCAGTCGCAGGTCATGGGTCTTCCAACAGGACAACGATCCAAAACACACAGCCAAAAACACCCAAGAATGGCTGAGAGAAAAGCGTTGGGCTATTCTAAAGTGGCCTTCTATGAGCCCAGATCTGAATCCCATTGAACATATGTGGAAGGAGCTGAAACATGCCATTTGGAGAAGACACCCATCAAACCTGAGACAACTGGAGCTGTTTGCTCATGAGGAGTGGGCCAAAATACCTGTTGACAGCTGCAGAACGCTCATTGACAAATACAGAAATCGTTTATTGCAGTGATTGCCTCAAAAGGTTGTGCAACAAAATATTAAGTTATGGGTACCATCATTTTTGTCCAGCCCTATTTCATTAGTTTGTTTTTTTTAAATAATTATGTTAATCAACAATTCAAAAGTGATGGCTGATTTTGATTATTTAATTTTCAATAAATTTTTATTTGTTACTTTTGTGAGTTTCAAGTGATTTCAGTGAGAATTGTGGGTTTTTCCTTCTTTAACTGAGGGGTACCAACAATTTTGTCCACGTGTGTAGCTCCTCCATTTCCTCTGAGCAAAGCATTGTGGTGCAACTGTATCCATTACAAGCAGAAATTAAGTGTGTATACAGACAGCTGACAAATTAAAGGAAAAACCAAGATGAAGTGTCTTAGTACAGTGTTGGGAAACCTCAACAGCTTCAGCGCTCCTTGGAGTTGATTCTCCAAGTCTCAGGAACTGCACTGGAGGGATTTACACCGTCAAAAAAAGGTATTCCCTCATTTGGTGTTTTGACCAACCAGTGACCAAACTTTCAGTTCAGTCTCAATGTAGGTGAAGGTGATCACTCAGAACTATTTTGTACAGATGAGCAGTAACTCTTCCCTCAAAGGAAACCATGAGTCACCACATGCCATTACTGTAGGAGGCAAGGGTTTCGGGTTTTCCTTTAATTTGACACCCGTCTGTCATAAATATTTGTATTGATTACGTGAATATACTTATTCTATGTTACGCACACTCAAAAAAGTGTGTCATATTGGAGATACCCTAATCACAAGAACTTGTATATGCTAAATATTAACAATCATCCTTTTCTTTAAAAAAAAAAGAAAAGACTAAAAGTTGGGAAGCATTTTGTGCCTAAAATGACAGAACAGTTAAAAAATAATAACAGTGTTTTGCTGTAACAAAGTTGCTGCAAAACTGGAAGCTTAAAATGGGTTACAACACGAGTCTGTGGGCTTTGAAATGATGCAAATCTGTCAACTTTGATTAAGCATGGAGCGACACCATTCAAAAACAGCAGCAGAATTTTCACTCGGCCTTTATCCAGGCCAGTGAATGTTAAGGAGACGGATTATTTAAGGAGTGGTACATTGGAGGCGTTCAGGAGCTGCACTGAGCTGTAGGTCAATGTTTTGGAAGTACACAGAGACCAACACCTGATGTCTCTAGTTCCATATGACAACTTCTTTCTACACATTATTACATATTATACATTAATGGGTGTATTGCGCAAGTAAAACACGAGCAGACAGTTGGTTTGATTAAAATAGCAGCTTATCTGTTGTCAGACACGAGACATAGATGACTGAAAAACACAGCTAACTCTAACCATACCTCCGTTGTGACATGCATCTTGTAGGTGAATGCTTTCTAGTTGTTAACATAGAAACATTTATTATCTTTACCATCTATACCCTATGATGGGCAGAGTGCTTGTATAGAAATTGGATGCCGTGACTTTGATTTGCTGGCAGCAATGAGCACACTCTTGTATTTTTTTTTTTTTTTTGGGGGGGGGGGGGGGGGATTTGCAACCATCTGGTTTTCGGGCGCAACTCAGTGACTGACATGTCCGAGCTCCAGGAGACTGGTACATCGTACGACGGTGCTGAAACAGGGCTGTGTAAAGTGGTGAATTAGACTGATGACCAAATATTCCATAGGAGACTGTTCCATTTTCAGACAGCTCTGCGACCAGACAAACTGGAGTTGACCCACGTTGTACACCAGCTTTTGCTCACACAAAATCACAAACAATAGGCCAATGACAAACATACAATTATCACTAGCACACCAACTGTATTAGCCTGTAGGTATATCACATCTTTTCAGTGACTGAAGGAAACTGATGCTGAATCGAGAGCTTAGAAAAACTAAAGCCATCACAGCAATTTACATGTCAAACAATCGGGCTCTTGAAAACAGAGCACATCCAGTCAAATGTACATCAGCCTTGTCTGTCCCCTGTTGATCCTATACAGTATTTACACATGTGCAAAGGAATTTAATACAACAAATCAGAGAGTGAAATCTCTACGCTCCGAACCTACCATTTGTTTGGCAAATGTCTCAAACCTCACAGGAAGCCAAGTGCCTTCCTCCTCTCCCTCTTTGTCTAGAAGGGTAGAAGCAAGAGCTCTGGCCGGAAATGACTCTACCCATCATCCTCTGCTCTGCATAGAGCTCCGAGGATATGGGTGACCTACTTTGAGTCCAAACTTTGCTGCTCGTGTACAGAAAGCAACAACATTGTCCGAAGCAGCGCGAGAAGTCCTGCAGTGAAGACAGACGTCGTAATACTGATTTTGTGGTATTGCTAGTCCTACCGCAGCACAGCGTTGTGGGTTCATCAGACGCTGTGCAGCTCAACCACAGCTTCTGCCAATTCTGTGTTTGAGTGCAATATCAGTGAGGCCACTCTAGTGTCAACAAAGAAAAATAAAGGCAAATCTCAATTGCATTACGACAGGAAATCAAACTATTACAGCTACAGGGGGGAATTAAAGGCCATCTCGCAGATAAGTGTTGGCAACAAGTCAAGCGAAATTTGATTTTCTGCCAGTCGAAGAGCAGAGAAGCAGCCAAGATTGTTTGGTTTTTATTGGGTTCTTGTAAAAAATTTGTAAAAGTGCACACATTATGTATGACCTGAAAGGCAAAAGGGGTCCCGAGCATGATCCTCTGCCAAGTGCTGCAACAACTTAATAGGCTTAGAATTAGCCTGTTGGAAGCATGAAGAAAGGGATTACTGTAAGATCCAGAGCCAAAGGATACGAGGAGCAGTGACACAGTGAGAGGAGATCAAGTTAAACACAACAGTATTATGTGTCAAAGAAAACAGAAAAAGCAGAGTTCCTCTGGCTCGTAGAGGATGCCGTGTGCTGATGTCTTCTCTCACTTCTTCCCTGAAGGTGAGAGGTACTGCATGCATAAGTAAGGACCGCTGGCTGACATTGTGTTCAGCCTGGTAAACAAATACCAACACGGTTATCGCACCCAATCCAGCCTCACAGAGCTTCAACATATAATGCAGTAGGTAGTTAGGAGGAATAAATATAAACAACTAAATAAAAGTGCTTTCACTGAATTCCTCGCCCCTTTTACACATTCAGGTCTGAACGGACTCGCGTGTGAATATTCATGCCGCTGCTCTTATAATACCAGCAGCTCCAACTTCACATAATTAAATAGATTTTTAAGCAACTCGGGGATTTCTCTGAAGAGTAGATTTGTTTGCCACATGTGGGGGAGTCACTCCACAAAGTCCCAGAATGCTTTGCTGTAGTGCGCTCGCTTGTTCAGATTTTCTTATTATAGGATCATTCAGATTTACTACAACTTGCATTTTCATAGTTTGGGAGTAATAGCTTTCCTTCTGGATATGATAACGCAGTGTTCACCAAAATAACTGCTGAGACCTGGGAACACTGAACCTGTCCACCACACACTGTGACAGCTATCACTGTAGCCTGCATAACTGAAGAATACATGCTAAAAAGCCAAAGCTGGTTTTGTGTGTTTTGTTTGAAATGAAATGCCAAACATTAGCGTGGTAAATCTGCCACTGCTACCACTATAAACCATGCTAATCTAAGATCAGAAGAGCAATTTCTGGGCTCCGGATATTCGGGCCCAATTATTCGGGGAAAGATTATCCAAGTGTTTAGATCTCAAAATGAATATTTGGATACCACCACAATGACCGAATATTCAGGTCCAACCCTACTGGGCACCCATACTAGATGGAACCTAGTAACATTGTTATGTTCCTTTCAACATGAAACCAGTCCGAATTACTGCAGTCACACGTAGAAGAGCAGCAGTAATTCACTGATAAGCTGTCAACTATTAAAATATTCGTCAGTTATTTGGATAATGGATTAATTGAAGTATTATTGTTAAGAAAAAAAAGTAAAAATTCTCAGATTCCAGGCTTTAAAAATGTAATTATTTTCCGGTTTCTTTCCTTCACTCCAACTGTAAATAGAGCATGCCCGGAATGTGGACAAGAAGTTGGAGGATATCATCTTGGGCTGTGAAAAGATAGCAATGCATATTTTTCAGGATGTTGATCAATTCTATACGACAAAAACTAATCACTTAATTGACAGAAAAATCAATAGATTAATCAAAAATTTAAGTATTTGCGAGTTCTATCCCAAACATTGATAGGGAGGCTTGCACCCATCATGATATAATGACATTTTTCTGTACAGTACTGCCATGCCAAGGCCAACCAGGATAACCAGGCAGTATTACTACACTGTAAGGGTCTCACACAGTGCATCTAACTATCTGTATTGTCTAGTCTTGGGTGTTAGATGCTCCTTCTGTAACACTCCGTCAGGTTTAAATAAAGCCAGAAGGCACATTCATGTAAAAGTCACCCTTGTTTGGATTCACTTTAGCATTTGAAGCAGAAACGTTACATGTCCATGTCTGAGGGAGCTTTGATGAACGCAGTGGCAACGATAAAAATGAAAACCAACTTGTACTAAACCTGAATGATCCTTTAGCCTCTATGCCTTGCTGACTGTGAGGCTGGTAAGATTAAGTGTTTTGTGTTTAAGGCTCTATGTCAATAAGTTACCGCTCTTGATCGCTGTACATTCTGGTCAACTGGTTAGGGGTTTCTCTGGGACCATTGGACTTATCTTGAAATTTGCAGTGAACAGGGAGTGGATAATAACGGCCACAAGAACCTGCTGGCTGGACACGTGCTGATAAAAATCCCCTCCACTACACAGCAAATAAAGCTGGCCTAAGAGGGGAGGAAAAAAAAAAAGTTACCTTCAAGCACCAATGTTTGGTATTTTTCCTTCTTTAAGACAACAGAGCAAAATCGACCTTGACAGTCGACACTTGTCTACAAATACCATCATGCTTCATGTTTTTTATACCTGAGCATTCAGGGCTTATCAGCAATTTATGCCAAAATAGACTCAAATCTTGATGCAAATATTGTAATTATTAATGCTGGTGGTAAAGACCAGGCTGAAACGTTTTTTTTGCATCAGGTTCTGTCAAAGCCACAAAACATTCCACACATTGAGGTGACTGGGTTTTAATATTGGCCCTTTGGATAAATGCATGCGGTAGAAATCACAGGACAATGTCTCATATTGCATTTAGTAACAATTAGCACCAAGTTCAAGATGGTATTTGGAGACAAGCTGTTTGGCTGTCACTCTGACTTTCCCTTCTAATTGAATGCAGGACTTTTGGGGTCATTTTGCTCTTCCATCACGCTCGAGTGATTGTGTAAGGAGGAAGTGGAAGCTGTGATGTGATTAGCCTGAGACTAAACTGCAGTTTGGAGCAGCAGCAGTGGTGGGTGTCACATCTTTCCCCTTCAATATAAAGACACAGCAAGTACAAGACCCTATGTGCTTGGACAGTGGATGAAGTTTAAGCCACAATACAAACAATGACTATTCTAGTTATTGTTCCCTAGTTAAAAACAATAATCCCCCATTACGGGATCCTCTGGGATAACAGTAGCTAATGAGATGTGTACATGTGCTTGATGGGCTGAGTCTGTGGTGCTGCTTGCTCATCCATCACGTGTCCCAGTCCAGCTCTCTGCAAGCGATACGGACCAGTCTGAGCTCCAGTTCAAAGGCGTCAGGCCGTTCCTGAGGGTTGGCCGACAGCATCTCCCTGATCAGCTGCTTCATGTGGCTGTTCATGCTCTTTTTCCTCGCGGGGATCAGCAGCTCCATCTTTGGGTTTTCTAACAGGGCCTCCCCTAAGGGTACAATCTCTGAGCCCTGCTGCACGTAGCTCCCCAGCAGCTCCTTCTGAGTCTCCACATCAACAAAAGTGATGCGCTCAACCATGGCCCAGATAATCACCCCCAGGGCGAAGATATCTGCCTTGGCTGTGTAGTGGCCTTCCCAGACCTCTGGGGCCATGTAGAAGTCTGTCCCACAAGCTGTGGACAGGAAGCACTTGTTAACGCTGGCCGGTTCCTCGGAGTTGAGCCCAGAAGTCGAGCAGACCTTGCTTAAGCCGAAATCGGCCACTTTGAGGGTGGGCTCAGATGAGCCGGCTGGCGTACAGGCCTGCGAGATGAGGATGTTGTCCGGTTTGAGGTCACGGTGTATGATCTGGTTACGGTGCAGGAAGGCCAGGGCGCTGCCCAGCTGCAGCATGAAGCTGGTGTTAGTCTTGCGGCTGGGCTTACGGGACAGCAGGTAGGCGTTCATGTCGCCTCCATCACAGAAGTCCATGACGAACCACAAGTAGTAGGCACAGCACGGGTCGAAGGTGATCTCACCCTTCAGAGACGTCTCCACCAGCTGCAGTGCAAACACAGAAGAAAAAGTAGATATAAATATATTTTAACATAGTGATGGACCTTGGCACAGTTACACCAGCAACTGGCACCACACATTCACCCCAGCTGCCTCAACCCCCCTATCAGAAAAATGTAATAAAACCTTCACATGGGTTTCAGCAGCAAGTTTCCAAGGTTGATTAGCGAACAATAATATATCGTACTGCAGCCATAGCAGTGACAGCAAGATCAACAAGGTGCCTGATACGCAGCCCTTCTGTGACTGCTCTGCCTCCAGCTGAAAGGCAGGAATCACATGAAAATACATTTCATTCTATTCACAAGTGTCTCTGGTGAAGAAAAAAAAAGTGATCCTGATGAACACATGAATGAAAAAATTACCTGCAAGGCCGCAATTTAGCCGACTAAACACGGAGCATGACACCTGCATTTACAGGAAATAAACATAAAGCCCTACTTTAAATACCCAAAGACTTACATAATTATTGATTGAGTGACAAACAATTCCGTGGTACAAAGGGCAGAAAAAGTCAGTATGGTTGCTCTGACTTTGTATGCAGACCATGTTTATCTCCTACCTCTCTTTGTGGGACCGTTCTTTAAATCAAAGCAGCATGAGGGGCCTCTCATCTTTTATCCTTGCCACTGGAGGTAAGTTCATTTAATCTCCCTTTCTGACAGCAGACCACAAACCCATGAGGTTTCATCCATCTCTCATTAAATTAAGATTAAATGGAATGCGTATCTGGAATTTGATAGATGGTGTTTTGTAATAGCCAGAGAAAAGTTACCGGTTTGCTAATGGACAATGAGAAAAGCAAAAGGCTACATCTTCTGGAGATAACGTTAGTCATTCATTTTAAAAATGGAAGGTGACAGTCGTGATAAAAAAAAACGTGAAAATGCTGAATTGGCAGTTGAAGTGCAATGATTATGAGTTGAGGTGAGACTTAGTGGTGGGTAAACATTCATTCATACATATCATCTATGATTACCTCCGCCAAGGAGGTTATGCGACACCCGACGTTTGTGTGTCCGTCTGTCTGTTAGCAAGATAACTCAAAAACACCGGGGCAGATTCACATGAAATTTTGAGAGGATGTAGACTATGGTAAGAGGAAGAGCTTATTTAATTTTGGTGGCAATCCGGAAAGGATCCTGGATTCTGGATCCAAAGTATGACAAAAACATCATAGATTAGTATGTCGTCCAACAAATTGGAGCAAGGTGTCCATATGGCTCAACTGGTTACGAAGGTGCTTCGTAAACAGAACTGTGTCAGAGACGCAAGTTCGATTCCAGCTCATGCTCCTTTACTGCATGGGTTTCCTGTTTTCCTCTCTATCCTTGGCGGAGGTCTGCACTCTCTGAGTGCTTTTCTAGTTCTGAATGAAATCACCAAAATCTATTTTTTGTCACATTCATTCATACATTCATTGACCATTTTACTCCAGAACAAACGTCAAATTCTGGTTTTATAAAAGACATTTACTATTTCACTTCAGCACTTTGATTTCATTACTGGGCTGTCAGTGCCTCAGTGGTTTGCACTGTGATCTTTCAGCTAGAAGATCCCCAGTTCGCATCTCAGCCTGGGATCTTTCTGCATGGAGTTTGCACATCCTCCCTGTCCATGCCTGGATTTTCTCCAGGTACTCTGGCTTCCTCCCATATTCCAAAAACATGCTGTTGTCAAGTCGTGATGTTAAATTGTTCATAGGTGTGAATGAGAGTGTGATTGTCTCTATACGACCTGTCCACTTTGTCCCCTGCATTCACTCTAAGTCAGCTGGGATAGAGTCCAGCCGCCCTGCGACCCTAATGAGGTTTAAATGGTGTATAGATAATGGATGGATGGATTGCTTCATTACTTCCACACTAGAAGAAGATGAACTAAAAGATGAGATGGCAGCACTAAAACCTGGTGTCAGTTCAAGATGTGCCAGAGAAAGTCGTGTGTAGCGTCAGTTGTGTCTACACCCTGTGAAAGACGTTAAAACACCAGTTGTAGTTGTGAGCTAAAGTATAACAATGAGTTCATGCAGACAAATCATGCATTGAAGCTTCTTATGCAAACTGCTTCACAGACAAAGCCCATGTTCAGAGTTTGTGTAATAGGCAACTCCGAGTGGAAACTCTGCTGTAAACAAATGGCTGCCAGTTGTTAGACATGCCACTAGCCAAGGAATCCACTTTCAAAAAGAATGGATGTAGGTTATCCCATTTGGCGCGGCCAGATAATTCTGTCCTATTATCATTTGTTTTTCCCCTAAGCACGTACTGGAATATTACGGAGCAATGAAACAAAAAAAAAAAAAAAAAAAAAAAAGAGTGCTGGGATAAAGGGATTCTGGGAAAACGTCCAATGCAAGCGCTGCAGAAAACTGAACGAACAGTCTGACAATGGGCCTGCGAGCTGCTCAGAGGCTATAATCAGGCCTGGGAGCCTGCCGTCAGACAGCAGGGAGGCACTGCAACATGACAGGCTGCAGACAGGTTGACTGGAAAGGGGAGCCCCCAGCCCAACCCCCACCTCAACCTGACAACACGTTCATGTGACAGTGGGGCCACAGGCAACACAGGCCAACCAGAAACCTCCAGCTCTTCCACTAATGCAAACCAAGCAGCACACATGCATATAAAGCAGTGGCAGCCTTTATAGTGATATCCAGCACATCCAGAACTATAATTCCTGACACTAATAACTGTAATATGACATTACGACCAAATAATAAGTCTGCTGATGATGAGTCACTTTTTGATACTGGAAAAATTGCAGCTTTTTATGTCTTGCCTGTTGTAGTATACATATCACACACACACACACTTTCCAGTAGCCTAGCCGCGCTAGACAACCCACGGCAACGAATTTAATTCTCTGCCAGGGTGGGTCTAGTTACCCTCCATAAGGCTCGAGGTTGGATTCTCCTAAAACTGGCCGGACCAATCACCATGAAGTGTAGAGTCAGAAGGCGGGCGTAACGAAGTGACGACAGAGGCGCGACGATTCTGACAGAAACAACCAGCGCACAGTAAACAGTTATCTTTCGACTCGGCTTTGGCCACAGCCCTTAAAGATTTGAAGCTAAAATTCAACTTGAAAGATAAACAAAGGACGACACTTAAGTGTTTCATTGAGAAGAAAGACGTATTTGGACTTATGCCGACGGGATATGGCAAATCCTTAATATACCAGTTGGCTCCGCGGCTCCGCTGGTTGGGAAGCTAATGGGACTTAGCCACAATCCGCCGGTGCTCTCGGAACTACGTCAGCCTATTCGTTGCGTTGATTGGTTGTATACCTACCCAATTGCTGCAGAGGGATTTGATAGACAACCTTTTAGCCCGCCTCCCTCCCTGTCGAGCTTCCCTAGACCCTTGTGCCGTCAGAAACATGGGTATAGCGTGGCTAGGCTAACTTTCCAGTAGCAATGTAACGATAGAGATTCACCCTTTATTCTAGAATATGTCATAGGATGTCATGATACACCCTAAATCTAAACAGGCTTCCCATTCATTACAGAAATTATAAGACACAGCAACATGTGGTCATCGAGGGCTTTCTGAACACTGTTTTCTATTTCCTCTGAACTCCGCAATCATCTCTGTCTCAAGCCAAAAATGGTCATTTGATATCAAAAGATATTAATAAGCTGTGATTCTGGCAGTGCTGTACAGCAAACAATGCCTGTAAAAAGTGGGAAAGGCAGATCGTCAGATGACATGCATGGCTATGTGAGGCAGCAAGCACCAAATGTGTTCATTCAATCAATTTCTGACTGATTTTAAAGTGGGCAGTAACTGAGAGGAAAGAGAGCATGGGAGAGACATACAGCAAAGGTTTGGACAGTCAGGAACCGGGACTCACTGCTCAGAGCATTTAAATCGTGTGCTGGGGCAGCTCATAACTTTATATAATTTACAGTTGCTATAATGATCACTAAAACCGTGCTGTCAATGTGAGAAAAAAATTAATGGAAAAACATAAATCTGAACACAAATATTCATCAGACTACAAAATATCTGATGACAGACAACCAGTCAAAGTTTGGACATCTTCTCATTCACATATTTTAATTATGATTATTACTATTTCAGCGTTAAACACAGATCAAAAAACAACCAGTTAGAACTAATATGAAACTTCACTGTGTCTCAGTGAAAGGAGTTACATTATGGAACAGCTGCAGTGATGAATTGAAATTATGTAAAACAATAGGTAGGTTAAAATACATCTTTAAAACGGAAATATTAAACAGATACAGAATAGAAAAAGAATAGAACAAAGGTAAAATCAGTAACATCAGGGGTGTTGTGTATCCTGTGATGATATTTTTGCTTTTGTTTTGAATTTTGTATTTTACGCTTTTATTCTTTTGATTTCGCTGCTGTTTTTGTTGTTAATTAAATGACTGGCTATGACCTGAACCAGTGACTGAAACCAGTGTTTCAGGGTGAATTTAGTGAATTTAGTGTTACATTTTGATAAGGAATAAGGGGCGGGACTACATAAGTTGTTTTTACCCTCTTAGAACAAAATCTGGTTTTGAAATTGATTATTGGTAGTACAAAAAATGTTATTTTATTTTGTTGTATATGTACAAATGTATACATATATGTATGTATTGTTTTCCTTTGATCCAAGTTCGAAATAAATCTATTTATGATCACACACCCACGCATGTCAAGATGTGGTGTACATCGAGGTGTGACAGAAACGTAGAGGCTTTGAGACTTCAGTGAGTCTGCGGGGGCTATTTGTCAAATACTGCAGGGGGCACTATGGCACATGCAGTGCTGAGATGCAGCCCATTGTGATGTGTGTGGCAATTTTGGTAAGCTTTTGAGCACGTTTGCCATTTCTGGACAGCCCCAAGAAGCTTGCACTTTTTGCTCCGATATACAGTTCTGGGCGGCTCCTGGTTTAACTAAATCTTCAAAAACGGAAGTGCAGAGTTACAAAAATGTAATTAAATAAAGTTATTCTTCACCATTAAAACTAGGCATGTCTTGTTATTGTACAGCACTGATTAAAAAACACTTAAGAGTTAGATCCTCAGCAAATAGTGAGAATCCAAGATTTAGGCTGATCCAGTCACATTTTAAAGCTCAAATAAAGCCGCTCAACTTCCAATTCTTCCTTTCCTGAACTCAATTGTGCGTTGTCACTTCAACCTGCTGCTGCTGTACTTAACGATACCTAGCTCTGAACTGCACAAATTAGAATGTGGGAGTTGGAAATACTATTTTATCACACCAGTGACTGACTTCTCTGACACCCGGGTTGGTTAAATTTGCCAAGTCACCTAGTTTACTATAATTTCTCCCTCCTCTTGCTCATTAGGCACGATCAGAAAACACTGAAGAAGCCACTTCTCATTTTAGTCGGCAATAATTGTCACTTTAACTGGTTAAAATAACAAACATCAAGCAGCTCACATTGGTTGTTGCCAATTAAATGCAAACTTAATGAGGAAGTTGGTGACAAGCCAAAAGGTATCAGTATTAAAGCACACAAGGACTGGGCCCACAAAAGCATTATTTTTTGGGCCCAGACTTGGATGCTTTAAGGTTGGTTGAACCACAAGACAAAACACTGATGTTTTCACTTTTCTTCTGACCCATCTGTTCAGTCGCTCTAACACGTATCGGCAGTCTGCACTGCTGCTAGTTTTTTTTATGGTTTCATTTTGGATGTTGTTTCACTTTTATCTCGTATGAAAAGCTTGCATGTTTAATCACTGTCATTTTCCAGTACTTGACAGTCTGGTTGCTCCTCCCTGAGCCACACCTGCTCTGTACAAAGTGCTATCTGTATAAAATGAAAGAAAACCTGCAGGACTCAGGAATTTATAGACTAAAGACATAGCATGTAATCACACAAAATCAGATTACATAAAACCATAGCAGCAAACCAGTGTAACGGACTTTACCTTTAAGATAAATAACAATAACAAAGGCAAGAAAATATTTTTTTCCACAGTGCATTAATAATAACTTTGCCAGACCATTACTGTCCCATCCATGCTGCTGTTATATTTCTTGAACATGACAACTCAGCCTCTCCGTTTAGATAAACATATTCATCTGAAGGGAAAGGCAAGGTTGGGGTGCAGCTGTGTCAGTGTTGACTGAGGAGGCCACAGTGTCAGACCTTGAAACCCCCCGCTTTAACTTATAGTTATAATCACATGCTTGCATAAGCACAGAAGAGATTAGAAGTTTCACTTCTGTAGCTACTATTCCCCTTTCACTGACAGTGTTTAAACAAAATGTACAGAGAGAAAGCTCCGTCTTGTGTGCAGCTCCAACAGTCCATGTATTGAAAGATAAACACCATACTATAATCAAAGGCTTCAGTGGCACGTGTAATTAAATAATGGAGCAAAATCAGCTGACAGCCAGCACTGGCAAAGCTAAATAGCAAGCAAACATATACCGGTACTTTAACTTTTTCCTCAGACAGTTCCTGGCTGTGGTGACCTCCAAGTCCATCAAGTATACTCAATTTCTTATCAACTCATTTAGATACAATCAAATCCATCTAGCAGCTCTTAGAACTTATACATAGCAACAGTACCAAGTGCAGCATCCCTGCACCAAAACACCATTTGAAAAAAGAGGCAGAGATGTAGCAGTCATGTATTAATAAGGCTATCATCTTTTAGGCTACAACCGACCCTTTATTTAACAAGTGCAACTACTTAGAAACTGTAACATGGTACACTTTAGTCCTACTGCTCCACATGAAGTCCCATTCAGACTAGATGTTTTTTCCTCAGGGAGGTGGAGGGATTCTGACGATAAGTGTTGTGGTCCAGTGTGTATGTATTATTCACCTCCTCCTTAGTAATGACTACAGGGGAAAATCTTTAAATTATTACAAATGTTTTTCTGAAAACTCACTTCAGTAATATCAACCTTGTCCAGAGGTACATCTTTGTATTTTAAACTTCTGCTCAGAATCAAATCAGTTTGGTGTTTAATTCCACTTTAATGTGGAAATGGAGGGAGAGAAAAAAAGTTTTAGTGATGAATATTTGCTGGCACCACAGACTCCATGGAAAGACAGATGTAGGCATCGTGATGTCAACTACTGATTTGTGGACTACAGCTTTGAAGCCATGAGTATGACATTTGGCCACTGAAAATTTAGTCTGTTGATACCAGAGTTGATGTAAAAGTCCTGGACTGGATTGAGGATTAGGGGATGACTATGCACAGCCAAATGGTAACAACCTCTTAATCACGAGGTAGCCCTGCATTAAAAAACACTGCTGAGTCCTCTGTTACATCTCTAAATGGGATCATATTTTTTTTCTTCTGTTTAATTTCCCTGGTATTAGAGACTTTCTTGAAATTTTGCTAAGTTTAAACTCTTGTCCAGAAAATAGGAATATTTCACCTCCCACTTCTCTTTATAACTCTTTTCTAAAGGTGAACTTGACTAAGCTACCCCTATTTCACTTCTTGAAATGTGTTATTTGTTATTCTATACAAATTAAAGTACAATAAAACAAACCAAACACCTATTTCTTATCTAACCCAAAAAATTTAATAAAAATAATCCACATTCAGTCTGAAAGCAGGATGTTGCTAACAAGAGTATTTTAAAGTTCTACCACCTTGACTGCAGGACAAGAATGCAACATTGGTTAGTGCAGGATTACTTCTCAGCTACCCTGTTCCAGTGACTTCTGCATCCTCACCTCAAGATAGAGCGGGGAACTGGAACCATGGCTCATCCTCTGGGCCAGCTGATCCCGCTGCAGAATACACTCCTCCAGGTGGATGACATTCGGGTGCTGACTCTGGATGCTGCTCAGGGCCCAGAACTCCCGCAAGGCCAGCTCCACATTCTCTGGAGAGTGGCAGCGGATCTTCTTCACTGCCACGCGTGCTCCTGTGCGCTTCACAACTGCTTCATAGACCACGCCGTAACTGCCACGCCCCACCTCCTGGATCAGCTCGTACTTCGGCTGACTGCTTACCATCCTAGTCCTCACTGTAGAGAAACAGCATGGGTGTTAATCTCATCCTGTGTAAATGGTTGACTTTGCATGGTGTGAGTATAAACAGGGCCCCTGACTAACTTTTTCACTGGTAGCACCAGCGTGATGAACTTTCTGATTTGCTCGCCTCTCTGACAGGTGTGTGACCAAAAATTATTTTGAAAAGAGTTAAACCAGGACATTGTAACGTCAGGTTTATCCCGGAAGAAAATGGATAATTCTTTATTCTACATGCGCTCTTTTCTATGAGCAGCGCATGTAGATACTCTCCGCAAGTCACGAGAAGACCACATTTTTAAGTGCAAATACCACAGTACACCAAAGTTATAAAAGTACTACGTTCCACCACTCTGATTAACACAGTAGCTTCCTGTGCCAATTGGAGTGACACAAATACAGCTAAATGATCATCATGCAACAGCACAATGTGACCACCTGAAATTTTAACTTGCACACTCTCAAAGAAAGGTATTTGGTCGCAGTCTGGAGCCCTGATACAGCCACACCAGCACCTCTGGAGACTGCAATAGTCATTATTAATAAAGCAGTATTTGTGTCAATGAAATAAGAATGTTAATTTATTTGATTGTTAGATTCTTGGCTCTGCTTTGGGAGTGTAAACAGTGTATTGTATATATAATTATAGTCTACAGAAGCAGTTTCTGTTTGCAATTGGCTCATTGACGTACAGGTAACTGTAATAGTATTTTGTTGATACTAAAGAAAAGTGCTAATTCTCAAGAGAGAGTTGAAGTTGAGGGAGTGCCCTTTTTGTTCATCATTAACATCTGTCACAGTATTACCTTCAGAGTAATACTAAGTCACACTGAATCTGACAATTTATGAATCACACTTGTGTTGAGGTTTGAGTAAATCAGAGGAAGGCTGGGATGACTGACAGCAGGTGCTAATATGTTGGAAATGGGCAGACTCAGTGCTCCATAATTAACTTCTACATGTTTCAAGTAAATCTCTCCCTTTCACCCCATACAGTGGCTTTGTCTTCAGGGCTGCACAATTAATAAAATAAGATTATCTGACATTCTGACTTTCCAAGTGGCGCAATTCTAATGGTAATACGACATAAATAATTTCACAAAGGTCATCAGCTTAACCTGACTGCTCTTGAGCTGCCTCATCTTGCCTATAACAACGAATCAAAGCGGACCTCGTTAAACAACCAACCGCTGTTAGAGGTACAGAAAATCATGTCGTCATTTGGACAATGGCTGTAGTACATGTTACAGACCAGAAGAAAGCTATATGCAAATACTGCAAGAAAAAAAGTTGCTGCTCCCATGGGATATACAATCAATTTGTTTCAACATCTTAAGCACAACAGATCACACAATTTGTTGTGAGTATGTCCAGCAAAAAGGTAACGGCAGAAAATCACAGACCATACTTTACTGACACAGCAAAGCGAATTTGATGAGCACCTTTGATAGAACGTTTATTTCAGCAAATGCTTAACAGGAGCCTGAACATGTGAATAGGACACAAGGATGTTCTGCTAGAGACAGTCTGATATACTTAACACGGCACAGAACAAAACCATAGATTTAGCCCTTAAAAAGAAGTGTTCCTATTAAATGTTCATTGAATTAAGATTCTGTGCAGAAGTGTATATAAAAATAATAACTAAATGAATCATTTGACCTCCCAGATCTCTGAAATAGTGAAAAGACTAGAGTGCCATTCAAAGTGGATTGGTTAATCTAGTTGTTATATTAGTACTTTTATTGAGGTAAAGGATCTGAATGCTTCCTTCCCCACAGCCCATCTCTGTCAATCAAGGTAAATAATAATTATTTTAATTGCTGTAGTTACTGTGTTGTTCCACCTTTAAAGAAGGTACTGACAAAAACTACTGGGTTTGTTGTGGGAAGTGAGTCTTCCCTGGTGTGTGAGTGAAGCACCAGCACATTGCTGCACCTATAAAAGTATCGAAACACCCTTCCATTAAAAGCTACACTATCCCCCTTATTATTAGTATTGGTACTTAAAGAAAGACAATGTTTTCATAGAAACTATATTTCCTATGAGTTCCCTAGCTCTGCAACATCAGGAATCTGTACATGTACGCATGTATGTATGTGCGTGTGCAGTGCTCTGCTTCCACTCCCTGTAGGCAGAGTGGGTGTGCCAACCACTTTTGACATTCAAAAACACACCACACTAGAGCAAGTTGTCGAAAGTTGGCAGTTTGTCGACAAAGTAGACGCACACAGCAAAATATGCCATTAGTTCATTTGTGCCCGCCGAGAGTGTAAACAAGCACACAACCACCACAAAGCCTGTCTGCAAGACATGTTGTACTTGTGCTGATCAACAGAGCTAACATGCCCAACTTGGCAAAGAACCTGGCAAACAGACATGCCAACTTATTCAAATAAGATAGGTAAGCGAATGCAATAAGTAACATACTTACATCAAGCTCTCAGAGTGACCTAATTTGTGACAAGCAAGCTATTTTACCACTGGAGTTTGACAAGGCAGTTAAGGGCAATGACAACTGTTTAATTTAACTTCATCTTTTCAGCAGACTGACCAATGTGGCAAAAATCTATATATGCAAACACAGCACGGTAATTGATTTCTGTTGTTTTATGGTTTATTTTTACTTCCTTAAAAGCTTGCTTTGTATTGATATTGTTAAAATGCTTTAGCTTTTCCTTTTATCATTTAAAAAATGTGACATTTTAGTTCAGTGTTCTGTCATTTATTATTCCAATAATTTTCTGGATGTTAGGTTATTGCTGTGATATCATTTCAGTATCAAAAACAACACATTTAGGCAGGTGTCATACTGACATCAGAGTTATGGTATTGTGACAACACAGTCATAAAAAAGTGTTGCTATAAGGGCTAGTAAAGTTACTTTAGCCTTCCAGAACTGTATATCTGTGTGTTGCGTTTGTCACAGAAGAGAAGTAGTCCCTGTTCATCTAAAGTTACTACAGTGTCCTTGTACATTCTTCATGTCAGAGGGAGCTGAAATGCTTCTTAACACAGATCAGTGTTTCCAGCACAGACATTTGGATAGAGTGTTGACAATCTCTTTTCTGTTTTCTTTAATATTTTAGGGTTTATCTTGGCTACTTCAATGTAATAACAGAGGAAACCAATCTCATCTTTGTTGAGCTTTTTGTAGCAGCATTTGCTAAGCTAAAGTAATTTTTAAGAGACAGCCACACAATTCCTGCTGTCCGTCTTCTAATCAGCAGGACAGCAATGACTGCATTGGTTCACTACAAATAATGCTCATCTCATTCATTCAGACAAATGCATCATGAGACAGAAGACATGCAGATATTCAACTTTCATGGCTAACACTGCAGACATTTTGTTAGATATGTGATAGACATTTGAAGCTTGTTGTCTCAGATCGCAAATGAATAATGGCCAAAAAATTTCAGTGCTACATCGCTGCTATTTGGAAATCTGAAATTAGCGTGCATGAAACTTGCTAAATCAGCAGAATTTTTTTGTTTTCTTTACATTTCAGTTTTCTAAACATGTCATTGGAAATTAGACACCTGACCACTATGTGTTCCTCTACCTGTGCAAGACTAGCTCAAGCTAATCTGTGGCCTCAGTAGGGCGAGTTAGCCTAATCAAGCGAGGAGCTTTAAGTAGGAAATTTTTTTTTTTTAAACGAGGAGGGTTGCCATCCACTGACTCTATACAAACATTAACAACATGACTACTCCCTAGAAGTGAAGCCAAAATATATTCGAAATGGAAACTACCAGCTTGCACTGGTGACATCATTTATACAACTGGAGTCTACAGTCATGAATACAGCTCTCGGTCCCACCTCCTGCTCAGTCCGATGCCAATCTTTGAGCTCATCTGACTATGGGGAAAAGTTAAGGATAAGCAGCTAGTTGGTTACACAGCTAGCATTTATTAACAATTTTTAACTATGAAAATTACAAGTTCATAGCAAAGATTCACGACAGTCCAAGTCAGTAGGGACTGCAGCAGCCCTCACTCGATGCCATGTCTCCACTCCCATTGAGTCTGATTGCAGATATCACCACCAGCACCAGACGGCAGTGCCCATGTCCGAGGTCTTTTGGCTTCACTTCTGTGCATTGGTAGGAAGTGGTGGCTCATCAGCCATCTTTATTTACATTCTATGGTACCATCCTACTAACAGCTGCATGCAAGTTTGATGTCTGGGCACATCACTAGCAACAGAAACGCTAGCATCTGCCAGGGCAGATATCAGCACAAGTCAAGCAACTCAGGCTTACACTGGGACTCCGCCACAAGTTAGGATTATTGCGGGTTTATTTCTCATGGTGACAATTAAAGTGGACTACAAATGGACGCTGAAGTATTGCAAATAGACAGACTAGATAAATAATTAAAATCTATCCTTGTAGACATACATAACCCTTAGCTGTCATTAACAGTGATTTCTTTTTTTGATTGCTCCCAACACTGCCCACTGGACTGCTGTGTTTGTGTGAGAAGGTGGGTGGTGTGTGATAGATAACTGACATGTGTTCTACTTCCCTGAAGTGCAAGCACATTCTTCAGCATCCTTTCCTGTTTCTCTTATCACTCCAATATATCAACAGATGAGATTATATAAAAAGCAGCCATGAATCTCTCATCCATTAAAAACACAAAATGAGGGACTTCATACCAGCCCTGCACAGGCACCTTTACAGCCCTGCATGTCCAAGGTGACCACTGCACATAATAGTACCTCTACCAGGCCATACATTAAAGCCACAAAAATTACCACTGTGTAAAAAAATGACACCACCTCTCAAAAACTTGTTTCTGTTACAGTGCTATTATATGACAAGGTTGAGGTGTTTATGACTGCATGTCCTTGCATACAGCGTGCCCGTCCTCCAACATGCACTGCAGCATTCCACAACTTACTGCAAGTAATGCACAGCAGTTCGCACTAAAAACAAGAAGTATGGAAAATACTTCAAGCAAGCAAGCAAGCTAGGAGAGCCCCAGGTATCCCATTAGTCCTCACTCATCCCTGTCATGCAGAATAATGATCCACCTGCCAGAGAACGTAGCACTCGTAACACAACTGCAGATTCTTTAACTAATCAGGTATTCTAACAAGCTTCCTGACAATTAAGTACTTAGACTACACATATAAAGTATTTTTAAAAAGTCAAACTACATTCTAAGCGACACTGAAAGTGGGTGTCAGATTATTTTGTAATCAAGTAATCTTATTGACCATTTCTGCACCAGCAGTCCAAAACAACACAGAAAATATCTGAAAATGTTGCCTTTTTGCTTCATATAAGATTCCACTTCTTTTTTAAAAAAAAATCAGAACTGTTGTAAACTAAATCTTCTTTCAAATAACAATTTAAATCTAGTTTCAGCACTAACTTAAATGAAAACCACTGGTTCACAAATTCACTGTTTATTAGCTTTTTTTAAGAAATACAATAGTAATAAAAAATATTTGAGTGTCGTTTTACTACACAAAACACATTAATCACACTGTTGTTTTGAATAGCAATTCTAAAACATGCAGAGTGTGATTTGGAACAAAACATAAGTTAGCTCTGCATTAAGTGTTTGCCTGCCATACTGGAAACCACTGGACGCTGACAATGTTAAACACCTGCCTGCACATGGACATGCGATGGGCTAACCATAAAACTTAATTTTAATGTCAAGACATGTGGTACTGTCACACTGAGTGATGATTCAAAAATCTCCCAGAAGTCTGCAACAAAAAGCTGCTTCCCAGACATAAAGAATGATTGCCAGCATGCTAACGGGCTAATTAACATCCACTCGGCTGATTGGCTAAGAGGCTAACAGCTCTGTGGCCTGGACGCCGTCAGCTAACGATGTTGTTGGTTAGCTAACGTTAGCTAATCACGTTAACAGCAGCTAACAAAGAGTCCAGCTCTCGCCTCCATCATCGACACATATGTCGGCAGCTAGCTTACATAATTTAAATCCAAAACAAGTTCACTGCTCTTAAACTGCACTAATGGCGGGGCACGGAGGAGGCATGCATGATAAGTACAGGGTATTGACAGTTTATTGTCCTGTGTGTGCGTGTGCGTGTGTATGTGTGTGCCATCAAGAAATTCAGCCCTAAAACACACACACACCTGCGAGCCAAATAACCACAGCAGACAAGACAATAGTAGAAATGCGGAGGAGGCTGCACTTGTTACACCGCAGGCTGTCATGGTATCAGACTCACCTTTGAATCGCTTCTCAGGGGTTCATTTGTTGTCTTCCTCACTCTCCCTGGCAGCCATTACCGCCGCACACGTTCTGCTCCACAGTCACACCGACGAGCTCCAGTCAAACACTGGACGTGATCGCGTGCAGCTGCTGCGCAGCGGCGGACAGAGGGGAGCGACTGCCGGCTGTACGTTTCAAAATAAACTTCCCCATAAAAGAAGGAAATGTTTTAACAGTGTCGGCATGTAGCACCTGGGCATATCAGTTATTCATATAAAGAGGTATCTCCATAAACTAAGTGGTATTACAGTGTAGTCTGTATCAAAATTTTAATGCTATTAAAATTGGCTGTTACAAAATTTGAAATAATGTTTTTTAAGCCTCAACTTCAACACAGAGATCCACTACAACCTCCTATTAATGAAGGATTTGCAATGCTTACCCTACTGCTCTGTTTTTATAAGTTGTGTTAAAACCTGCTGTCTTATATTTCTATGTTATTTTATTTATTTATTTTTACAAAATGTGCATTCACATAAATAACATTGCAAGTCTTTAATAGTATGCACTTGCAAAAATCCCATAAGACCAAACAGAACCATAAATTTTGCTTTGTTTTTACTGTTACATATTTTAAATTTCGCATTTGCCCTCTAACGTCTTTGCTCCAAACATGGTAATTCATGCAGTATAATTTGAAGGAGAAAGGCACAATTTCCGGCCTTTTCCAGAGCTAGGTTTCTCTAGCTTTATAGAATCAGAGAAATGCTGACACCCTCTCTCCACCCCTTCACTCCCCCCAGACCGTCCTGTCACTTACAGGGGGTGGACACAATAACAAGCACACCTGCACACATTTTTGCATCCCAATGCAGCGGCCCTGCAGTCATTTCTGAAACATACCACCACTAATCACTGTTGAAATGACACAGAGGTGAGTAACTACATAGTGCAAACTGGAGAAAGAAGCCTACCATCACGATTCCCTTCCCAACTGAATACAGTCCACTTTCATTACAGGACTTCTCTTGCATGATATTAGTATTTTGCTTATCTTTACATAGTCCTGAAATACTTTTATTGTTGGTAGGAAATCAAAAGTGGTTTTCTGATGTCATGTTTTGACAACTTAAAAGACATAAAGATAAACTTAGACAGACTTTGGAGGGTTGCCCATTAGTGTAAAAAAAAAACCAAAAACAACTACAGTGCCTTGTGAAAGTATTCGGCCCCCTTGAACTTTTCACCCTTTCGCCACATTTCAGGCTTCAAACATAAAGATATAAAATTTTAATTTTTTGTCAAGAATCAACAATTGGGACACAATCGTGAAGTGGAACAAAATTTATTGGATATTTTAAACTTTTTTAACAAATAAAAACCTGAAAAGTGGGGTGTGCAATATTATTCGGCCCCCTTGCATTAATACTTTGTAGCGCCACCTTTTGCTGCAATTACAGCTGCAAGTCGCTTGGGGTATGTCTTATCAGTTTCGCACATCGAGAGACTGAAATTCTTGCCCATTCTTCCTTGCAAAACAGCTGGAGCTCAGTGAGGTTGGATGGAGAGCGTTTGTGAACAGCAGTCTTCAGCTCTGCCCACAGATTCTCGATTGGATTCAGGTCTGGACTTTGACTTGGCCATTCTAACACCTGGATACGTTTATTTGTGAACCATTCCATTGTAGATTTGGCTTTATGTTTTGGATCATTGTCCTGTTGGAAGATAAATCTCCGTCCCAGTCTCAGGTCTTTTGCAGACTCCAACAGGTTTTCTTCCAGAATGGTCCTGTATTTGGCTCCATTCATCTTCCCATCAATTTTAACCATCTTCCCTGTCCCTGCTGAAGAAAAGCAGGCCCAAACCATGAGGCAGCCACCACCATGTTTGACAGTGGGGATGGTGTGTTCAGGGTGATGAGCTGTGTTGCTTTTAGCCAAACATATCGTTTTGCATTGTGGCCAAAAAGTTCCATTTTGGTTTCATCTGACCAGAGCACCTTCTTCCACATGTTTGGTGTGTCTCCCAGGTGGCTTGTGGCAAACTTCAAACGAGACTTTTTATGGATATCTTTGAGAAATGGCTTTCTTCTTGCCACTCTTCCATAAAGGCCAGATTTGTGCAGTGTACGACTGATTGTTGTCCTATGGACAGACTCTCCCACCTCAGCTGTAGATCTCTGCAGTTCATCCAGACTGATCCTGGGCTTCTTGCC
Source organism: Acanthochromis polyacanthus (assembly GCF_021347895.1). Lineage (NCBI taxonomy): Eukaryota > Metazoa > Chordata > Actinopteri > Pomacentridae > Acanthochromis > Acanthochromis polyacanthus. The sequence continues at coordinate 17,654,433 of NC_067123.1, forward strand.
TGCATCTCTGATCAGTCTTCTCCTTGTTGGAGGTGAAAGTTTAGAGGGACGGCCGGGTCTTGGTAGATTTGCAGTGGTCTGATACGCCTTCCATTTCAATATGATTGCTTGCACAGTGCTCCTTGAAGATGTTTAAAGCTTGGGAAATCTTTTTGTATCCAAATTCAGTTTTAAACTTCTCCACAACAGTATCTCGGACCTGCCTGGTGTGTTCCTTGGTCTTCATGATGCTCTCTGCACTTTAAACAGAACCCTGAGACTGTCACAGAGCAGGTGCATTTATACGGAGACTTGATTACACACAGGTGGATTCTATTTATCATCATCAGTCATTTAGGACAACATTGGATCATTCAGAGATCCTCACTGAACTTCTGGAATGAGTTTTCTGCACTGAAAGTAAAGGGGCCGAATAATATTGCACGCCCCGCTTTTCAGGTTTTTATTTGTTAAAAAAGTATAAAATATCCAATAAATTTCGTTCCACTTCACGATTGTGTCCCACTTGTTGTTGATTCTTGACAAAAAATTAGAATTTTATATCTTTATGTTTGAAGCCTGAAATGTGGCGAAAGGTTGAAAAGTTCAAGGGGGCCAAATACTTTCACAAGGCACTGTATGTAAGCTGTAATATGTGAAAGTGTACGAGTAGAACTTCAGTGGGTTTTAAATATCAATGATATTAATGTTATAGCAAAGTCATGACTTCTGTTCAAGACCTGTCAGTTCTAAATTATCTGACTCAACCAACCCATCTAAAACATTTTAAATACTTGTGACGTATAACATCTAATAGTTATGTTGCTGCTAAAATCAGAGCAACATCAAAATTTGAAGCTAATCTTCTATCAAATCACAGTTGAAGCTAAATTCCCTTTGGGGGTTTCTTTTCCTGGTCAAGGGAGAAGAACTATTGAAAATAAAGTAATTTCCCTTGATAAAGTGTGAGTCCATGTATATTTCGCTGCTGAGAGTTTACCTTCAGTCGTGTCTTCCAATAGGTATCGTACATGTATTTAGTAAGTGTAATAAGTAAAAGCCAACAGCCTACAAAGTAGAGTCCAAAAATTAAAACTTTGCCAATATTGAAAAAAAGAAACATTTCTTAGTTGTATTTGGGGAACTGTTTTGAAGCTCTAGAACACTGTCTAATAATTTCATTTTTTGTTAAACAGGTTGTCATCCCTGCTCAGTCATGAAAGTTCAATGAAAATTCCTTTCTTTGTTGCAAGTATATTATCATTTAAAATAGTCTATATCTTTTGTTTGTAGTATTGAGACATGCCATAACAAATGGTTCAGAAAATACTACAATATCACTAGCTGCCCTCTGCATTTTCAATTTTCTTTTGTTAATGTGTGCGCAAAGATAAAACTTTTCACGATGGCTTTAGTGTTTTGTTATATTTCAACTCACACAACTGGGTCGACTCGACTGGCTTTATCTTGTTAAAAACAATTTTATTCATATTTGTAAATTTCTTTAGTATTTGATATTTAAATATATTAAGGGCTCATAGTTTAGGGCTGCAGAACTTAGAGCACTGAATGTGTATTTCTTGTCTTTTTCCACAGCTTTTGTTGTTTTAAAACCGTGTTAGACGTTTTAGGCAAACTCTTTAAGTTGTCTGAAACAAAAAGACAACATCGGGGGCTTAAAAATAAAATCAACATGTCAACATGTTGGGCTGCACAGTGGCTCGATGGTTAGCACTGCTGCCTTGCAGCTGGAAGATCCCTGATTCACGTCTCAGCCTGGGATCTGTCTGCAAGGAGTTTGCATGTTTTCCCTGTACATATGTGGGTTTTCTCCAGGTTCTCCAGCCTCCTCATACAGTCCACAAACATACTGAGGTTAATTGGTAACTCTAAATGGTCCATAAATGTGAATGTGTGTGTGATTATCTCTGTATGTAGCTCTGTGATAGACTGGTGACCTGTCCAGGGTGTCCTCTGCCTTCACCGTAAGTCAGCTGGGATAGACTCCAGCACCCAGCGACCCTATTTAGGAGGGGGTATATAGATCATGGATGGATCAATAGTTTATAATTTAAATAAAAGTTGCCTACAAATCAAACATTTCTTTCTCCTGCTGTTTTCTAAACCCTTCCAACTCTAACAGGTAAAAAAAAATAAAAATTTTGGTGTATGTCCTTCTATTAAAATGCACTGTTTAATATTTTATTCTTTGAACTGTTAATGTTTACTTATTTGTTTATTTTGTCATTGGTCCCATTACATACAATGTAAATATATGTATATATATTATATATCAAGTATACAAAGTACAAAGTATTACTTTGCATTATTCCCTAAATATATATATTTTTTCAGTTTTATTCTGTTGATGCTCATGTAGAAGGTTAATTTGAAAAGTTGTGCTGAAACATGCTCATTTGTTTATATATTGGCAATAAATGGTAAGTTTTTGTGTCTCCAGCACATTCCTGCAGATATCTATACAGTGGGATAGAAATGTAATGATTCATTCAGGGACCATGGAAAAACTGGCTACTAGTGACAGTCTATCTTAAATACTGGGTTTTCTCAGATTTTAGGTAGAAAACAGTCTAAACAGCAGAGAGACCTTTACTATATGACATAAAGTCCATCAGGAATTCACATTATTTAGAAGTGTCAACTTCACACTTTTGTGCCTGTGATTTCTTTGTATGTACTGAGCTTTTAACCATCTTACAGACTGTCGTCTGTGAATAGATTCTCTGAGTGCCAGCAACAAAGTTCAGCTGTCAGTCCAGTAATGAGGTCAACAGCCCTCCAAGGAGCTTTCCCTGCTCTCATCCACATCAGCACTGGAAGAATGGTTGTGGATGGAGCAGTGCTACTTTAAGGAACCAGAACAAGATGAAGACACTGAAGAGGGACAGGTAGAACCAGGGGAAACTGACCCACATCTACTGAGCTGTTTAGGCTGACAGTACTAAGATCAGAGTGAAGAACTTCACAGAAAGATCCTGGATGTCACACTTGTGCGGACTTCACTTTTAAATAAGTAGCCAACAGCTCAGTTTATGTTTTTGTTAATCTTTCTCCTGCTTAAATAGTATAATGCTGAAATAAGCTTTGGATTTGCAGGATTTAATTAAGGTGAAAGTTGTGGGAAGCTGAACTTACAGCATTGAATGTGTATTTCTTGTTTTGTGTTTTTTTACACTGCTTTTACTGTTTCAAAATTGTGTCAGAGGTTTTAGGTAAACCATTCATGCTGTCTGAAACTAAACTTCAACATCAGGGGTTAAAAAAATAAAATCATAGTTGTCATTATATCACTAAGTAACAATCTATTTTATTAGGAGCATCGCCACTAGAGGGCGCCACAGGCCACTTTTATACAGATAGAAATACATTGAAGTCCAGCAGCAGAGAGAATAACTTCATCTCAGTACTTTACCAATAGATGATTTACAAGCGAGCTGTTTCCTTCAGACAACCGGAATACTTCACCACCGCTGGACAGTATTTTATATCAGCGAAAACACGGAACCTCTTCCCATTTTCATGTCCGAAACTGATCGTTACATACCAAGAGACAGACAGGTTGACAGATCAGCTGTCTGTGCCTGACAGCTGTTTCTAAACAAGGGAGGCTCTGCAGTTTGAGGAAAGTAAGAAAGCAACTCATCACCATTTTTTCATCAAAAGACAACGCACCAAACCACCATGGATAGAAGAACCAGTTTAGAAACTGAGGACCTCAGAAAGGTTACAGTGGACATGGTTCGCCCAATCATTGTAACCTTCTTTAACAGGATTACTTCACAGCAGTGGGCAGCTCTGGTATCAGGCCAGCTTGATGATGACACCCAGCAAGCATTGGGAGAACTTCTGTTTGACATAGAAGCACTCATTTGTAAATCAGTGCTGGTGGCAATGAATGAAGAGAAAGACAAAGATTTAGTCACTGAGATAGTGACTTCTCTAGGAGATTCAATTCCACCAACCTTCGCAGAAGTCCTACACACGGAGGAAGTCAGCTGTGAGAGCTCAGACTCTCTGAAGAGCTTCGTTGTGGAAGATGTGGTGGAGACTATCAACTCTGCTATAGAGTCACCCAAGGAGAGCCCACGGCATAAGACATGCGCCCACAGACTGGATGCTTAAGGTTCATCACATGACCAAAATGATTGGAACATTTGTTAAAGGGAATCTGAGAAGGTGCAGAGCTAGAACCCCAACAAGAAGTAAGTCAGATGTTCCTGAGGTCTCTTCCACAGAGATCATTCATCATTTACCAAAAACACCAACCAACCTGTCACCAGCTCTCCCAGTAAGTGTTTCTCAGGAGCAGTTAATCTCTTCTCCACTAGGGGGCAAGCATTCAAAAACTGCACCAGTTAGACGTTCCAAGTCTGAGGGCAACTTGTCTCTAATTAGCAAGATTACACATTTTTTTAAAGAAACCGTTTACCAGAGTGACACCTGCTGCACTCGTAATGGCACCGACACCATCCTCATATGTCCAAGATGTCCCAGACAGCACCATTGCTTTGTTTAATATTGTTCAGCAGCAGTCACCAAAGGTTACCTCTGAGGAGACAGTCCAGTCTCAGCAGCATTCACCAGAAGCTACCTGTGAGGTGACAGAAGTCGCAGTGGCACCAGCACCATCCTCAGGCGTCCAAGACGTCCCAGACAAGAATATTGCCTTGTTTAATATTGTTCATCTGCCATCACCAGAAGTTAGCTGTGAGGAGACAATCCAGTCTCAGCAACATTCACCAGAGGTTACCTGTGAGGAGACAGTCCAGTCTCAGCAGCATTTGAAAGAATTGTGTGTAAGCGCACTCGTCAAGGCAGTGATTTTGCGGACCACTAAAGGTGCCAACACTAACCTCTCTTCAGAAGAATTTGACGCCTTCAATAAGGACCTGTTTGAAAAAATATGGGCTGCTGTCAAGGATGATGTTATCATCGCCCCAAAAAAGTCCAAAATGCTGGACGAGGCCATTTTTAAGGACCTTTGTAGACAATGGGGCACTCCCACCCTTGCACTGACTTTTCTGCATTCTGGCCTACTAATAGCCCACCAGATAAATGTTTCATGTTTCAAGAAACACCTAAGGATAGCACCAAAGGAACCTGGTGCCTTCAGAAATTTCTTTTCTTCACTACTTAAGACTGTCTCCATGCATTTTAGACGTGTTGATAGTGAAGGTGTTGAACTGCAGCGTTCATCTTGAACTATGCAGTAAAGAGTGTGGTATTACATGCATGTGGGAGCATTGGCTTTTCTGGTGTTTATCTTGCAGTTGTTTGTTGAACTGTTTAATAAATTTATTGGATGCTTTAAATTCACCAGCATAGCCCACAGCATTCAAAAAAATAAAAATTAAAAATTAAAAAGAAAACAAAATGAATTAAATTTGAATTTGTTATTATCTTGTAGAAAAGCATGTTCTTCTTGTTTCAGCAGTCACATTTCAGGGCAGAAATAGTCAGACGCTGTGCTGCCTGCATATTTCATGCATTAATGTGTCTGTTTTTTAGTATATTTAAAAGTGGACATCATAGGGATATGTTAAAAATTGATAAATCTTGAATTTTATCTGAAGGTAAACTGAAGAATATGCTAGAATGTGCTCTTAAATCACTGTGAATTGTTGGATTTCAAATGTCAGACTGTGAGCACAGAGAAAAAGACGGAAAACAAGCATGGTTGAACCACAGTATCTCAGAAACTATTAAAAATAGAAGCCTGAAATGTTCACTTTTGATTTTTCATCATGTTATAAATTCAAAATCTGCAATGATGGAAAAGTAAGTGAAATAATCTCTGGTTAGGAGTGAGTTGAAATATGAAAAAGCCATCCTGTAAAGTTCCATCCCTAAAACCCACATTTGCAAAAAGAAAACGATAATGCAGAGATCAGTTAGTGACATTTTCTGAACCATATTGTTATAAATATCTGCTTTTTCAATATTCCACATCCTGACTAGCAAATTAATGATGACGTATCTGGCAATCATCAGTATAAGGCATGGATACAAGAAACAGGACACTGTCATACAAGTCTTTGTTATGTTGGATCTTTAATTTCTTTAATTTCTCATTGTTTTGCAGCAAGTTATTTTAGATGCAGGCTAAAAAACAGCACTTTGTGTCAACTTCACTTGTTTTAAATGTGTTATAGAAAAAATGTGACAACTTGACTGAAAAAAAAACAATGAGCAAAGTGGAAGGAAATAACCACAGTACAGGAATCATTGAATTCATAAGGCTACTGTGTGTGTGTTCGGTACAACCTCAAGTAACACATCTGTCTGGAAAACAAGGCAACAGTTTTAGTCAGAAGCATCACTTTGGTTTTTAGTACAGGATCTCATTCTATTGGCAGCAATAACAACAAGCATAAAGATATTCAGTTTTTTGAGGTAGCACACATTAAATTAAAGAAATAATAAATATTTAAACAAATAGCTTAGTTTAAAAAAAACCCTTTACAATACTTACAAACTGGCTTTTGGACACGCTGTTCTCCAGCTGTCCGTATCAAAACCAGAACCGCACCTGAGGTAGACTTGTATAGATTTTTGACAAGACAATTTCTGTCTTAGTCGCTTTTATGAAGCAATAAAAACAACAAACAAACAAAAAAAGACAAAGCACAAGAACCGGGCTTAGGTTAGATTACTATACTAGATTAGACTGCATTGTACTCCAGCATTGGGAGCATCATGGTGAATTCAAGCACATAATTGAGGCATAACGATTCTTAATGCTGATCAGTATTGATGCTTGTAAACACTTTCATGCTCTGCTGTCAGTGAATGCATTCACCAGTCCTCTTAACATGAAAAACTACTCTATTATTCTACTCATTATCATGCAAACACATAGTGAACAGTATAGGAATCCTGTGGGCAAAGACACTGGCTATGTACAATAAAGACACGTGGTCACTGTTCCAGTCGAGTGCCATGATTGCTTTGGCCTGAGGAAAATGTCACTGAACATCTGGTCAGTTATGTCAGAGGTAACCCTTAAGAAACCTTTATGTGCCACACACACATCATTCCTATATCACTTTCAAGAACCCCAAAATACATTGTAACAGCAGAACAACCAGAGGCAACTTAAATGAATCGACTGGGAAGCACGCTTTGTTATTTAACCTGTAACCTGTAATGTCTGCCCAGTGATGTGGAGAAGCTACAGCCATTGCATCTGATAATGACAGTGTAGCTCATCAAAGCATAGTTTTAGCACGTAACTCCATGTAAGACCACAAAGAGTTGTTTTTACTTCTGTGTTTGCCCAAGATACAACATTCCACTTCCTAATTTTTAAATTTTAAGTGCAGGTAGGTATTTTTTCCCACTTGAGACAAGGCCAGGTTAGCTCTTTTACTTGACGTAATAGCTTGAAATTGATATTAATTTCCTTAACTCACAAAGAAAAAAAATCTACTCAGTGTAAATCCCAAAAATGTCGAGCAATTTCACACCATCAAACGAAACAAGCAAAGGGTGTACGTAAAGACCGAAATTGTAAATACAGTGGACATTGCTGTAGCTTAGTTGGCTAGGTAAGTGGCTAAAGATGTAAAGATGTTATGCCTTGATTCCCCTGAAGCTGCAAACACGAATAGTGAAATTTGTGTCCAAGTGGCAGCTATGCTAAAAGAGCAATCATGCACATGCTCCTAGGTAGTGTCTGACAGAAAAGCAGCATATTATCTACATGTTGATAACATGTGCACTATTGTCATTGTGGGATAGTCACAGATACAAACTTTTGATGGAGGTCTCCATGTGGGCTGGGGTAGATGACAAGATGTACGTCACGCTGAGCCCAGTGGAGAAACTTTAACACCAGGCTTACACTGGTCTGACACGAGCTCTATTGTATATGTGAGCTCCCAGAAACAGTGGACCAAGGAATGCAGGGTACATCATGGTGAGAAATATACAGGGATGAAAGCACAGACTGTACATAAAGACATTTTTTTACATGCTGGTTTCATGTTCATAATACTTTATCTGTAATTCAAAAAGCAAAATTTGTTTGGTGACATCATTACACTGTACAGACCATGTCCTGAGAGAAAGAAAAAAACATCAGCAAAAGCTTGACAATTAGCTATTTTGAATTATTTGGGCTGACATTGGTACAGTGGGAAGAACTGATGATTCATCTTTATACACAGTCTGTGCTTAAAAAGGGTTGAGAGTAGAAGGGTCCTTTAAGTCATAAAGGGTCATGCAATAAATGTTCTGTACTTCAGCAGAAAATGACAGAGTTCATGGCTCAGTTAGCAATCAGTGCCCTGGGTCTTCCTGCATTCCAAGACAATAAATAAGTTCAGCATTTAGACACACTGTAAAAGACACTGTCAGAAATGTTCTCCCTGAGTTGAGATTTGGGTGTGAATTAACTTAGAGTGGACTGAGGCTGCAGAGAAAGTAGTTTGCCGGGCACAGTGTAGCGAAATCAAACTCTAGAACACTGTTTCTGTACAGAGACAGTTGAAAAATTGTGTAAATTTATACCCTTACACTGTCAATAAACAATTACACTGTAATAGAAATGTCAAAATTCATCAAAATGGTGGAATACCGCACAACACACGTACTAAGAATGCTAAACCTTTGCTCAGTTGCATCGGTTGAAAAGAGCCTCGGATATTTCTGAACCACAGCACAGTGTGAACACTTCTGAATAAATAGTTAATATACAAAAGATAATATCTATATGCATTTAGCTACTTCACCAGAAAGAGTGAAGGTCAAAAACAACAACAACAAAACAGAACATCTGTATCTCAGCTCTTTCTTTCTACCTCATCTACAGCTTCAAACACAGCAACTAAGTGAATTTTGTGAGAAGAAATCCCTGATACATACGAGCAAAAAATATAATCTTTGGATTAGTACAGTTTTACAGACAAAGCCTGCCATACAATCAACGCTGGTCTTGCATATAAGTTCAAATAGTGGCATGGAAAGTTGAAAATTAAGACATACATGTCACTACTAATGGAAAAAAAAGTGTTGTGGTGACCTGGTTTCTATTGGAATCTAGCATTTGAAAGCAACTGTCATCAACCCTACTGGCAGGTGGAGGACGCGGCACTTATGTTGTGACATTCGCTTTTCACTGTAGTACCTGAAAATGTTTTCTCATAAAGGCAGACACAAATACTTATAATACCAGTAAAGTATTTGTCAGCCTAGGAAATGTTTTTTGTCTTTACATTCACATGCTCGGTTGTTTATCTAACTATCTCTTAAAGCAGCTGTTGAAAATTAGAGAGAAAAGCTCAAGGGTGTAATGTTGGCAGATCGTACAGGACATAGATTCAAATCCAGTTCTCCATTCTAGACCCTGACACAAGGGGTTGACTGATACAGGCTTTTAAATGAGAGTATTGATCGCTGTAGAAGTAGTATTGTCTATTCAGACCATTCTCTAGTATTGATACAGCACTGTGTAGAATGGTCTGACTGCACCTCATTGTTATTATTTTGCCATAGTGTGGAAAATGTTCTTTCTGGGTGGTATTTCTTTGAAACAGTCATAGTCATCTTGGCTGGTGTTAAGCCCCCTCAAAATGATAAATCATTTGGTGGAACATATGCACCAAGGGGGCTGCACGGTGGAGTAGTGGTTAGCACTTTCGCCTTGCAGCTAAATGATCCCTGGTTTCGCATCTCTGCCTTTTGGGAGTTTGCATGTTCTCCCTGTGCATGCGTGGGTTTTCTCCAGGCACTCCAACTTCCTCCCACAGTCCAAAAAATGCTGAGGTTAATTGGTGATTCTAAATTGTCCGTAGTTATGAATGCAAGTGTTTGTCTATATGTATCCCTGTGATAGACTGGCGACCTGTCCAGGGTGAACTCTGCCTTCGGGACCCTAACGAAGATTAAGTGGTGTTTGGATAACAGATGGATGGATGTGCACAAAGGGAGACAAGCACTGTCAGTGAAATGACTAATTCACTGGATGAATCAAGAAGGCCTGCCTTATTGCACAAACTAAATCTTTGGCAGGACTTGTTATTTTCAGAGTGCAGGTCACTGCTCATAGTTTTTGTTTTCTGCAGTGATGGGAATTCTGAAAACGGTAACACGGCGATAGCAGGAGAGGAGGAGAAAGGCATGACAGGCTGAAACTCATAGTCTACGTCTGGTGTGTCAGACTACTGTAGACGAGTGATGTAGCCTTTAGTATTTTACATGCTAAAGACTAGTGTCATCCTGGCTTTAGTTATTACCCACATGGAGACTACTCTATATTTTGCATAGCTTCACATCACAGCATATTGAGTTTGCTTGCTCTCTGGCAGCTTTGACGTAAAACATGCTTATTATGATTAATGTATGTTGATGTACTTTGTGTTTAAATTCTTTCATTTTCATCCAAAATTAATGCATTTTTGAATTATTGAAATAATGCAGTTCAGCTAACCAGCTAAGTCGCTAAGTGGCTGAAATAGCCTGACATGCTGGGCTACTTCAGGTGATTTTACTTGCCAGACTAGTATTACAACACTACCTGAGCTTACATCACCAAACCCAAAGATCACAAAATATTTAAAACAGTAGATCCTACGGCAATGAAATGCATGTATTATGTAATCTGTTTTTTCTTACTAACATCTTATTCATTACATTTCTTTCTGATTGTTTGATCAGAGACATTCACACCAGTGGTCTGCTGCGGGTCATTTTGTAGAGCTATTGCAGTGCTCATCCTGTTCCTCCATGCACAAAGGAGCAGATATCTGTCCTGCTGATCAGTTGAGGACCTTCGACAGCCCTGTCAAGCTCTCCCAGACTAACTGCCTGTCTCCTGGAATCTCCTCCATGCGCTTGAGAATGTGCTGGGAGACACAGCAAACCTTCTGGCAATGGCACGTATTGATGTGCCATCCTGGAGGAGTTGGACTGTCTGTGGAACCTCTGTAGGGTCCAGGTATCGCCTCATGCTACCAGAAGTGACTCTGACCCTCGCCAAATGCAAAACTAGTGAAAAACAGTCAGAAAACATTAGGAAGGAAAAAAATGTCAGTGGCCTTCACCTGTAAACTGATTCTTGTTTTGGGGGTTGTCTCATTGTTACCCCTCTAGTGCATCTGTTGTTAATTTTATGAACACCAAAGCAGCTGAAACTGACTAAAAAGCCCCTCAGTTACTTACTTGACCAGATCAGTATCCCACATGTTTCACTGATTTGATGCAATACTGAGATTAAAAAGTGTTCCTTTAATTTTTTTGAGCAGTGTATGTCACTAAGACAAACCTTTGAAGCAGAGGTGCACAGTAGCCTGGTTAGCTAGCATCCAAATGGAGCATCATTAAGGATATCTGTGCTTCATTTGTTCACAAAATGACAAAACATCTGCTCTAGAAAAAGGTTCACTCTAAGCATCATGCAGGTTTTATTGACAATTACCTGTGACCCATGGATCAGTCAAGGCCACTCTTGTGCTTTAGGCCAACTTTCTTTATACCCTGAGTGTGTGTGACGTTTAAAGATGAATAAATCCTAAAGATTTTTGCATTTCTACTCTGTATAAAGGCTCAGTTAACAGAGGCGCAACTCAGTCCAAGCAGGGACTGTCTGTGGCTACAACATGGCTGCACCGACAGCAAGTCTGATTGTTTTGTTCCAAAGCTAAGACACTTATCTGAGGCAGAAAAACAAAAGGACACTAAACATTTACAGTGGATATGTCTGTCATTACGCTCATCACGTTGCAGTGATGTTTCTGTTTGCTGTTCAATAAATAAAGCCCTGAGGTGGTTCTTTCTATAAGGTCCTGTGTAAAACCTCACAGATTCCTTGATTTGTTCACTCATAGTTGTCAGAGAAGGTGACCTGACTTTCCTGGACCCTCTGTGAGGCTGCCATGCCTTCAGAGGCCAGAGATGAATGCTGCTGCTGCTGCTGCTGCTGCTGAGCTTTGACCGGACAGCTGGCCACCATGTGGGAAATGCTCTGGCAGAAATGGCACTTTTTGGGCTGAGGGGGCAGCTGACACTCTTTGGCATGATGGCCGGGTCCTCCACAGTTATAGCATCTAAAATGACAAATGTAAAAAGAATTACTTTCAATTTTAAATAAGAGCCAATAACATAAGCAACATATGACAAAGAACATGAACAGTAAAAAAAAAAAAAAGAGTCCGAGAATTATATATGATGATGTTGATATAGGAAGTCTCACATGTAGCAAACCTAAGGAACCAATCCTGTCAACATGCAGGGTGGTGCCTCCTGTGTCATTCTTTATAGAACTGCTTTCCAGTTCAGACATGTATGGCTGAATTACTCCAATATTACAGCTTGCAACTGTGTAGTGTAGAGTCTGAGCAGAGTTGTAGGTGAGCTGGTGTGCTGAGCTGCAGCAAGTGGGAAGGTGTGTATGGAGAGACACAAGGGCCTAATGAATCTGCAAATTCTAAAAGGAAGCAACAATGTAAAATGACACCCCAGTCATTGTGAAGGTAGGAACGGATTATTTTTATGGGGAAAAAACTTCAAAATATGTAACTCTGATACACAGCCATGAGTTTTTTGGAGGTCTAATTAAAAACTATCAACAAAAGTGATGTAAATGAAAATATTCTGTCACTTTAAAAACAGGAATAATTAAATAAGTATATGTAATCATCAGGCTGCATAGTGCCTTGGTGGTTAGCACCATCCGCTAGAAAATCCCCAGGTCGTGTCCCGGCCTGGACTTGGGGTCTTTTTGCATGGAGTTTGCATGTTCTCCCTGAGCATGTGTGGGTTTTCTCTGGGTACTCTGGCTTCCTCCCACAGTCCAAAAACATGCTGAGGTTAATTGGTAACTCTAAATTGTTCGTAGGTGTGAATGTGAGTGTGATTGTTTATCTCTATGTGTAGCTCTGTGATAGACTGGTGATCAAGTGGTGTATAGATAATGGATAGATGGATACAATAGCATTTTTTTACTATAATGATTGGTATCATTCTAATAACGAGTTGTGTTCTAGTTGGTTCACAAATGATTGCTTTACTAATATATTTTTGAATTTTGAATTTTTTTTTTCATTCAATACCTAACATTTGATACTTTGAAGCTCCATATTAACATAATTTAAAAGCATAATGTTGAATGCATTGTACTCCTAGGTATTTTTTTCATTATATTTTGAATAATCAGTCCATTTGACAGGTTTCAGAAGCAACTGCTCTACATTTACCTTTCTAATAGAAGTGACTAAGGTCTGATACTGTTAATCCGCCCGCTAGAGGGCAGCACACTCCAAGCGTAGCTTTCATTTTCTTCAGGCTCCTCACACATCTATCAGTCTGCCTCCACAACCAGGGGATTTGGCAGAACTCATCTGTGATCACTGGCAGATGGATGCTTTGATGACTACCTGTCAAAACCTGGTTTATTATCCTCTTAAACAAAATCCTGATAAATTCACACTGCACTTAAATTTTGTAATTTATCCCTTTTTATGCCTACTATTCACACCTTTAAGCACCCTAGTGGATTTTTTTTTAAATTATCAAGAAAATGAGCCATAAAAAAATGCTTGTATGAAGAAAACATACTTCAAATGTTTAAAGTAGCAAGTTTTTTTGCCTGTGTTTTTTTACTGTTATTTATAGGGACGAATCTTCACATCAAATTAAAAATCACATGTCCGACATATCTATTCTCCATTCTCATATTCAAATCTGACATTGATTTAGAGTCGTGCTTCTGTTAACCAAACTCCAGTGCTAAGCTCTTCCTGGCACTCTAGCTTCTAAATGCACCACTACGTTCATTATAGTTGCTGCTTTTACTTGTGTGTTATTGTCATTTGCTGCTGGGGAGGAAGTGAATGTTTCATCTAAGACACCAAAACACAAAGAAATCCAAATTTTCCCCTTTGTTTTAGTGTCAATCGTGAAAATGTTCACATTTCAATGATTGTCTTTTCATGAAACATTTCACACTACCTGGAATTTCTTATGAAAAATTTCAACAACATTATGCCTCAGTTTATCATTTACTAATGTGCATTACAACTTGCACATCACAGAGCATATACAACAACATTTAGGTATCTGGAAATGAAGAATATTGCATTTTGCTTGGGCTGCACAGTGGGATAAGTGGTTAGCACTTTCGCCTTGCAGCAAGAAGATCCCCGGTTCAAATCCCAGCTTGGGCCTGGGATCTTGCTGCATGGAGTTTGCATGTTCTCTCTGTGCATGCGTGGGTTTTCTCCGGGTACTCCGGCTTCCTCCCACAGTCCAAAAATATGCTGAGGTTAATTGGTTACTCTAAATTGTCCGTAGGTGTGAATATGAGAGTGACTGTTTGTCTGTGTATGTAGCCCTGTGACAGACTGGCGACCTGTCCAGGGTGTCCCCTGCCTTCACCCAAGTCAGCTGAGATAGACTCCAGCACCCCCCGCGACCCTAATGAGGATAAAGCGGTGTATAGAGAATGGATGGATGGATAGTTATTTCAGCTTCATCTTTTACTTTTAGCTTGCTAAACCAGTTGCTTTGAACTATTACTCTTTCAGGCATTGCTTTTATTAAACTGTTTAGACTTCTTTGCTTTGCAGTTTAAATTCATGGGTTATTCCAGAATTGAAGGACATTTTACGTCCCAACCATCAAATTTCAAATAATCCATGTACAAAATATTAAAACATGCAGCTGCTGTGTAAATTTACTTGTCCTGAGACCAAATCTAAAATAAAATAAAAAAAACTAGGAGAAAAGAATGTTTGAAAATATATTTTTAAAATACCAAATAAGTCTGAAGTTTCCTTTAAAATATCATTTTTCTGTTGTCCCACCCCTCCAATGACCAAATTGAATCTTACAAAAAAAAACACCTAAAATGAAATTTAAATTCTCTTTTTTTGGTATTATTTTTTCATTCATGTCGCTTGCAATTATAGGAACATTTTTTTTAATCAACATAATATTTTAAGTAATAATTGTTATGCATGGAACGTGTGTCCCACAACATGCATCCAACCTTGTTAGCATAACCCTTTTGTAGAAGATGGAGAAAACGGTGAATCACACGATCCGCTGAAATTACACCATCAAACAGTTTTCCAAAAGAATGGGTAGAGCAAAGCTATGTCCTCTCTTCTATTTTTCATTTGTTCATAACATTGTCGGCCTTGATTGAATGTCTCACTCTACCTCACGCAACTCTGTTATGTATATTATCAGAATAAAACAAATTCTTGATGTCCTTTTCTTGACTTTTTCCATCAGTAAGTTTGTCCTCTTGGTCAGCAGTAACAGCTAGCTTAAGATCTAGCTTCTACTGCTGACAAAAAGCTAACATTAGCATGGATTTACTCCCCTGTTATTGTGATTAGAGTAGGGTTAGAATGCAACAACGACAAAAAAAACAAAACATGAAAAACAAATGGTACCATTGATGGGTAAGCTGAGCAAATTAGGCCTTTGATAGTTTACTACCTATTTTTGATAAATATGGAGCAGAAATGTATAAAAGAGAAGATTTTTCAAAGATTGTGAAGCTCAAATATCCTCCATTTCTGGAATGACCCTCATGCATCCTCAGTTACTTCTCATTCATTTCAGGCGTATTTCTTTGTCAGTCAAATCATCATTTCTGATTTAGTTGAGCTATCTTTCCAGTCTGGTTGGGAGTCACTGCTTTAAAGCACAGAGGAATAAAATGTATCGGGCTTTGGATGCACACAAGTCCCCCCCCCCCCCCCCAGATCAGGGCTCAGTATCGATCAGCGTGGCCATGAGGGTGGCAGAGGGAGCTCCTTTGTTTCAATACCCCAGTGACCTCTGAACCCTGACTCTCTGCCCCTCCTACCACCCCCCCACCCCCCCCACCTCATTTGCACACCACACCCCATTGTTGCTACAGCAGCGGTGACCTGTGACCTCTCTCAGGCACCTACATCTGTTATCAATTAAATGGATAGGATCCCTTCCTCTTCTGAATACAACATTTATGTTTGGGAGGAAAAGCGGGAACATGTGAATGCAATCAAATCTATAGCAGCTATTTAAGGGCAGGAAGTTGTGGATTTACTTGTATCATTGCCGAGCATGATTAATGAAGCTCAGCTTAATAAGATGTTATCACATTAATAACCTCATCAGATCCTAATGACCGACAATCTACAAATCTTTTATTCCTCTCACTGCAACATTTATGTTTGGGAAGCAGCGAGAAGACAAAACATCTGAATGCAATCAGATCTAGCAGGTATTTAAAGACAGGAAGATGTGGGCCTCATTTTATCACTGCCAGCCATGATTAATATGGTCCGACCCACTAGATGCTATCAAATGTATAGCCTCACTGGATCTTAATTACCGAATAGAGCTTCAAAGTCAAAGACCGCAGTCACAAATAAATTCGAGTTTACTCCAGTAGCGTTCATTTACAGGTTCATTTATTGGCCTCGGCTTACTGTTTCATAATAAAGTGACAAACTTTGAACCGACCAACCTTATCATAGACTCATTTATGATGCAAATCAGTATGTTCTTAAGTCAAGTTTAATTTTTCTGTACATTCTTGTACAGCATCAAACTGTAATACATGGAAGATTCTTAAAAATGTATATAAATACCAAAAAGGCTCATGCAAGGGCAACCATGCATGTAGAGTACATAGCACATGTTCATTATTTTTCTCTCCTTCCACACATTTCCAACCTCGCTCCACTGTATCTGTCGAATGAAGGTAAACATTTTTTAAGCTAAATTTTTCTCAACTGCACTCTAACTTGTTTTAAAGGAAAATAAGATTTTTGGAATGCAATTATGAACTTGGGCCTTGTTTACGAAGAAGTATGTAAGTTCCTTTCAAGTCACATAAAAATTAAAAACATAGTTTTCATCTTTTGTTTTTAGAGATGGTAATGCATGCCTAATAACAGTTTTATTGTACGTTTAAAGTAAATTCAAAGATGGGCAAACCCACGGTGCCATGGATTATCCTACGATGACCTCCTGTAAAGCAATCACACCCTTAATTATGGAAAAGTTCAAGTCTCAATATAATTTAAATTAAGTGAGCTCGATAAAAATTGACCCCCCGCACAGTTATCATGATCTGGAAAATAGGCTACAGAGACCAAAAAAGTTTTAGTGCCAGGCTGTGAACATGTTTCTTTCTGCTGTAAAGTTTTATATTTGAACATGGGGGTCTAGTGGGATTTGTTCACTTTTGAGGAAGTGTAGTTTTTTTTTTGCTCCTCCTTGTTGGCGTAGTTTTTCAACCCCAGTGTTTGCCATTTGGTCTCTCCACCACTTTGGTCCACATTGGAATATCTCTAACAACTACTGTGTGGATTGCAATTAAATTTGGTGCATATATTAATGGTACTGGGAGAACGACTCCTGCTGACTTTGGCCATCCCTACGAGCTACACCAAGAAGAGGAGAGCATGTTTCACAAACAATTGAGATACTCCTTTGTGTTCTAAATCAGCATGCAGGTTTCCTCAGACTAGACTTACTTGTCACCCTTGGAGCGTCGTTTCTGAGCACTCTTCGGTCTCCTCTCATTGCCCAGACATGGTGCTCCGTTGGGCCCAGTAACCCACACAGACTCCAGCCCTTTGGATGATTTTTTGAAGGTGAACTCCACGGCCTCGCCTTCTCTGAGGCTGCGGAAGCCCTCCATGTGCAGTTTGCTCTGGTCATGAAAAAGATTAAGGGTTATTGTGGTATTAAGCAGTAGGCATCCTGTGGCCTGGTAATGTTGGAATCATGCATTTTTATGTGGGTCTGTGCATCTTGTTTCCCTAATTTTAGAGTTACTTTAATTGATTGCTTATACAGGCGTGGCTGTCATGTAGAAGTACACCACAATACCACAATATATACACCACTCATATACGGTAAGCTTTTTTTTAACCCTCTGGCTATTTAAAGAAAAATCTGGTGCAGCTGTTTCAAGTGATACCTTTTTGATTGGGGATATTACAGTTTAAAATATATTATGGACAGGTAATGGCACCAGTTCTATGAGTATGTGTGGTGTCCTTAAAAGGGCTTCCTATTGGGTGAGTGAAGTGGCTGTAACTTAATATTCTCTTACAAACCCACAAGATTTTTTTCCCATGTGTTTTGAAATAGTGGACTTTCTCAGCACGCTAAAGGCTTCTAATCTGTTGAGGAAAATTGTGATATATGAACAAAAGAGACTGTCCTCATTGAAAAAACGACCACATAGGTCATCTGTACATGCCCTTATTACGACCGAGTGTTACGTTTTGAAGTTAAGCGACCTCTAGCGGTTGAGTAAATATCGACACTCCGGTGTCTCAGCTGAAACGTCACCATGAACAAACTTTGACCTAACACTAACCCTAACCCTAACCCTAACCATAACCCTAACCATAACCATAACCCTAAACCCATCTTGCAAAAGTGAGGGAAAAGCCTTTTCGCGAGGGAAAAGCCGTTTCTCGAATTAAATCCCGTAATGCCTTCCTGTCTCCCGTAGGGGAGCTAACCTAAATACACTCTCATGGGTTGTATTCAGGGGCACGTTACATACGATCTGTGTGGTCGTATGAGTTTGAGAACTTGTTGGAACGAAAGCCCCAGAAGTCTGCAGTGCACCATGATGAGACTCACTAAATCATTTTAGAACTCAATCGTAAACTCATATTTACACCAAGTATCATATATTAAAATGTTTAATATTTTCAAGACAAGCTTTACAGTTAGCTTTACTGCTATATCAACATTAGTTGCTAACTAGCAGCAACTTCCACAGCTGAAAAACCAGAAAAGCACTGAGAGAGCACAGAATGGATGAGTCCTGATAAATCTACAGCAGTTGATATGTGGTGATCGTCGTGTGCTCATCAGCAGGCAGTTGACGTAGTGTTTGCTTGCTGTCATAGTTACAGTGACGCCGTGCAGCTATCTCACAACGATACAGAAATCTTAAACAAGTCAGTGGATCCAGACTATAAGCTGCATCACTGCCAAAATCTAATCAGTTGGCCCTTGTGTCATTTCTGACCTTCTCTGAACACTTCTTTAAAATCCATTGGTCCATTTTTGAGTAATGTTGCTACCAGTCACATAACTCTGCTGCATTTCTTGCTGGAGTAATAAAGCCAACATAGAGTGGCCTGCAGTTCTGTTAATGTCCACTTGAGGCTAATTTCAAATGCACAGTCAGGCCCTAAGAATTCCATAGTAACATGTCCAACTTTACAACAGAAATAGTCATGTCTACAGCCTGGTACAAAACACGGTTTTGGTCTCTATGGCTAATTCTCACATTAATTAACAACTATACAGTTGGGCACATTGTTATACAACTCAGCTGTTTAAAACATTCTAGTGATGCCTCGAGTGTTTTCATGTTCATTTGTTGTTGTGTTTGTCACATTTTCAGTATCCATTTAGGTTTTTTTATGTGCAGCTTAAAAGTGTGCATAAAAACAGGTGAATTAGGCACTTACTCCTATGATTAGTGCCTTGACATTGGTTTGCATTCATCTGATAACTCACACTAATTTAGAGATTAAAATCCAAGCATTTTTCTGTAGCTGCAGGGCCTGTATTTTACCACTGAACTGATTGAGAAAATTATTTTGTTGGGCAGTTAAGGGAAACATTTCACAGGCAGCTGCTATGTAAGACCAATTTGAAAATCAAGAGCAGATCAGCAGTATTAATATCTACAGTGTGGAAAGACTCATATAAAAAACAGATATCTTTAAATTACATAAATTAAATACTTTTTTCTGATGTCTTCTCGAGTCATTGACATTTTTATCAGGTCAATTTGAGTCACTAGGTCCAAAACATCTCCATTATAAAGAGACAATATAAATGTTGGCAAGCCATCATTTACATGTAAATTAATGGACACTGCTGCTGTTGACCTCAAGTCTGCTGTTTTAGAGCAGAGTTTCTTGCAATACAGTTATTTAGGGACTTAATGTACAACATTTGCAGTTGCCAACAGTAAGTGCACACTTGAGATAAAGGCATAAATTCTGCAATAACTGACATACATTGTCATCCAGTCAGGGAATCCTCCACTTCCTTATTAAAATCCAACAATCCTGTTAAAACATCAATACTTCCACACAAACCTCCTCTCCTCTTGTGTCTCCAACCAAACCTCCAATGCATTCTCACCCCCCAACCCCCTCTGCTTCCTCAGCACCACCACCAATCTGTCCATCTGGTTAAATCTCAAGCTGACCACAGCACTGAAGGATGCTGGGAAATGATATAGTGCAAGTCTGGGATGGTCACCAGAAGAGATGCAAGGAAGGAGAAGGTAAATCACAAATTAGCACATCTTGAGTTCATATATTTAAATTATTAACCCCTTTGACTGCAACACACCACAAAAAAAGGAAAATTCAAGCAAATCTTAATGTCTTGTTTTAGCCTGATTAAATGATATTTTGGTGTAGTGAGTAAAATCGAACAACAGTTAATTTGATACATTATAGTAATTTTAGTTTCATACTGCTTAAACCATACATTTTACATCCCAAGGTTATTTAAGCTGGATTATGGTATTGCTTATGGGTTTTTTTTTTGCATTTTTTGTCAAGCCTTGTCTGATTTTTCTTGAGCACTACATCAAACTGTGAAAAGGATTCAATAGCATTAGCCATTGAAAAGGATTCCTGCTGCAAAAACACAAGACGTATTCAGGGTTAGAGTTAATGTTTGTGGCATCTCATTCCATGGGCTACACATGTTTGAACTGAGCTTGATGGTTTTGAAGCACAGTGGAGTATTTTGTGCTTTAAGAGTAGCTTGTATACATTAAAATCCTTCACAAATTCCTGTTTGAATCTGTGTGGCCAAACTCTGAGAAATCTTGGTGCTCTGTGCCAGACAGCTCCACTGATTCCAAAAACTACTACAGAGACTAATATACATTGGGTCACATATACACTACTTATCGTCATACAGGCAGTTTCATGTTTTCCATGAAAACTAACACTTTCATTCATGCGCTAACGTAACTGCTCAAAGGTTTTATAATCATCGATTAGCCTTTCAACACGATTAGCTAGCACAATGTAGCATCAGAACACAGGAGGAAATGTTCCTCTGTACCTCTATGTAGATATTCTATTAAACATCAGTCGTTTCCAGCTAGAATATTCATTTACCACATTAAAAATGCCGAGACTGTATTTCTGAATAATTTAATGCTATCTTCATTGAAAAAAAAAATGCTTTTCATTCAAAAAATACGGGCATTTCTAAATGATCCCAAATTTTTGAATGGTAGTGTATCTTCAAAATACAAAATATAGATATTATATATATTTATAACTGACAGCTCTGCATAGTACACTCACCACCTTAAATTTATTTAACAGAGCAATACCTTAGATTTCACCTTTTGTAAAGATGCTGTGACTTGTCTATAAGGCCATGCTTTAAGAAATTATTTCAAGACTTTAAGAATTTTCCCATTTTAAAAAGCAAACTTCTTAACTGAGGGGACTTTAAAGACAAATAATGCATTATCAAGAATATTTATCTTGAATTTTTTACTAATAATTCATAGTTATATGAGGCTAATCAGGTTCAGATCGAAGCTTTTTCAGTTAGTTTAAGGTTAGATAGATTTCAAGAACACCTAAAGTGGTTGTCTCTTTTTTGCCTGTTTTTTTTTTCTTCTTCTTGAAATTACCCACTTTCACTAGTTAACAGATTATTTTGTGTAGCAGGAGAGTTTTGCTATCATGGAGAACGGTATGATCCAACAGTCTGGGACAATCTCACCATACAGCTGGACAATTACTTGTGTGTCAGATGGTCCAACAAAACGAAATCCACTGAGCACTTTGCAGCACAGCACCCTTCCATCTGATGATAGAAGCAGCAGCAGCCACAAACCAACCAGCTGTAAACCTTCCCCTATGAGCTGCAGGTTAATACACATTACTACAATACACAGGGGAAATACAGAAAACAAGCCACTGACCACTAGAGCCACAGCTGTGAAAGACTCTGCTGATGTATGAAAGTAACAATAAGGATCTTCTTGTAGACTCAGACAATGGACTCATCCCTATACTTGTCCAAACCACCACTGATTCCAACATTTTATTACAGAGGCTGCAGCATGCTATTTGGAATAAAGGAACCAAACTTGGCTGGTTCAAATCATATCTATCAGATCGATTCGACCATGGGTTCTTCCAGGCACACAAGAGTTAGTTATGAAGCTCCACAGGGTTCCATGCAAAGACAATACTTTTCACCTTGTTCATGCTCCCCTTGAAGCACTATTCATAGGAAACATTCCATGAGTTGAAGTCAACAACTATTAGTCAAACTCCAAGCATGACTTAAAGATATAAAGGCTTGGACAACCTGTATTTTTGACATAACTGAAGTTATTGTATTTTGAAAAAAAAAAAAAAAACACCTTAGAAACACACACATCTAACCAAATATTTACTCTGAATGTCATTGCCTTGACCTCCAGTTCTACCGTGAGGACCCTTGGAGTTGTTTTTGATCAGGATATGTCCACCAACTCACACATAAAGCAAGTCTGTAGGACGGACTTCTTCCACCTGCACAACATGGTCCAAATTAGGACCCTCTTGTCTCAGAGTATCGTTAAAAAACTAGTCCATGTAGTTGTAATTTCTAGACTACTCTAACCCCTCATTATCAGGATATTCCAATAATTTTCTCAAAAATCTCCAGCTGATACAAAATACTGCATCTGGAGTTCTGACAGGAAGCAGTAAAAGATCATATTGATCCCATGTTAGCTTCTCTTTAGTATATACTGGAAGCTGTGTCTGTGTCATCAGTTTTACAATAGCTGGTTTTATTTCCCAGTTTAGTTCAAATACTAGCAGAATTTTAAGAAAATTTTATAAATGAAATCCAAATGAATACCAGTTTTCATCGATGACTTGCAAATATTAGGAGTTGGTTTGTCAAGATTAAATGCTGGTGCAGCCAGTTCTCCAGTCAATGATAATAAAGCACTGCAGAGGAAGAGGGTGCAGTCAACTCTCAAACTGGGAAAAATGTTGCAGAAAAAAATAGAAATATGTCCTCTCTGTTTCATGTATAAATGTGAGAAAGGTTCCAGCAGCCTCAGCTCATGATGAGATCATCTTTTATTCACTAAATCTGTTCTCAGCAAACTTGGCTGATTTTGCTTTTATCAGTACAGTAACTTGTAAAGCCTTAAAGCTGTTTTTGATAGTTTCAGACTGGATTGAACTTTCAAAGTTCAGGATTTTGGTAGATGGACAGGCACCTTCTGATGGCAGGTTTCTTGAAAACATGAAAACACTGAGAGATTAAACTATTTGATTCCAGCAAATTCACAGTTGCTATCATGACAAAATGAGCATGGTAGAGAACAGCTGACAGACAGGACATTCACTGTACATGTGAATCACTAACTGCAGTGAGAAGTCACCGTAAACTACAAGTCTGCCTTGATCTGGTGCAAAGTGTCCTCAATTTGTTTCTAAAAACAGCTAAATCATCAACAGTACAGCTAACAATCTCTCAGATAATCATCCATCCACTCACATTCACACCTACAGATAATTTAGAGTTATCAATTAACCTGAACATATTTTTTGACTGTGGGAGGAAGCCAGAGTATCTTGAGAAAGTCCACGTATGTACAGGGAGAACATGCAAACTCTGAAAAATATCAGGAAGGCAGGGATGC
This sequence comes from Acanthochromis polyacanthus, assembly GCF_021347895.1. Classification (NCBI taxonomy): domain Eukaryota; kingdom Metazoa; phylum Chordata; class Actinopteri; family Pomacentridae; genus Acanthochromis; species Acanthochromis polyacanthus. Next base: position 17,678,113 of record NC_067123.1, read on the forward strand.
GAACCAGGGATCATCTAGCTGCAAGGCAACAGTGCTAACCACCAACCACTGTGCAGCCCCTCTTAGACAGTCAAACTTCTGGAAACCAAATTTACACTTGTCTTGCACTGAAGCCCCAAACAAGCACATAAAGAGCCCGCACTCTCGTTCTTTCATCGGATGATTTACAGCAACACCCGGACAGAGAAACCTGAGACTGAGGTCTGTGCTAAAAGGCTCCACATGGGGCTGCAGTGCTGAACTGAAACTTCAGGGCTGGGTGGGCTCCCTGATGCTTTAATGACTTTATAACAGGAAGCAGGTCTGGATAGGGGGAGGAATGAGCCTTGTTATCTCTGCTTTAGCCTCTAACCCCTTTAAAACAGAAAGGCTCGAGCTCTAACAACCCCCCACCCCCCTCACAGTGTGAGGTGAAGTGAGCAGGAGAGGCAGTACATTATGTTGGACCGGTCTGGCTTAAAGATCTGTTAATCTTCACTTAATTGTGCACATAACCACCAGGGAATATTATCAGCTTCCTTTTAAGTTTCACTCTCATATAAAAGTTAAACAACTATGAAGGCAAGCTCAGCATAAAGCAGCTTGATACGACTTAAAATTCATCAATAAATAAATGCCCTCGCAATAACTGAACACATGAGCAAAAGAGAGATGTTTTTATAATAGTAGCATTATTTTTGCATGTTCTATTTTGAGGAAAAACTTTCCATTCATGGTTGAGAATTTGTCTTTCTACATTTGAACTTTTTCTTAGACATTACATGTGTGTCTTTGTTCACCACACATAATGTAATGTTTAATGAAAAAATGTCCTTTTAGCATGTAACCATTTAAGGAACATGCATAAAAACACTACACAGAAGTTAGCAAAACTGACAAAGCATGGCTATAGCAATAAAATTCTTGAGTATATTTCAGTGAGCAAAAGTGTGTGTTATTCATTGCTGCTTAAATTTCCTATTTAGCATTAAGAATATGTTGCTTATTCTTAAAAATGTGTATTAAAATAGGTTTAAAAGGGCAGATTAATCTGTAAAATAGCCTCACATTTCATGAGTTGTAGCTCAAAAATGTTTTTGTAGAGCCTAAAAATGTGTTTTTAGATTGCTTGGCTGTTCTTATCTGATCTGGATTGCACCTTCTTCAGTAGTAATCAGTTATTTGTATGCGCAGAATGACATGATGTGGAACCTGTTCCACGTAATGTTGGGTAACGGTGTAAGTGTGAGTGTTTGGACAGACTCACATGCTCGCACAGCACGGACAGTAAAATGCAAAGTGACCATTCAATAACGACAACAGATGTTCCATTTAGTGTGAAGCTGCCCTCAACAATCCACTGCAGCCCTGCGCACACTGAAACCCTGTTTTACTGGGAGTCTTGACTGGATCCCCCTCGGTGTTTTTCGCGAGATCAGAGGCAGCAGTGTCTCACCTGGTGGACGAACACATCCAGCGGTGTCTGCAGAGGAGCTCCGTCCCTGCTGCTCATGGACAAGAAGCCGAAGCCCATCCTCACGTTGAACCACTTGCAGACGCCGCCGCCCCGGAACAGAGCCGGGTCCTCCTCCTCGGCCTGAGCACAGCCGCCTGCAGCACACAGAGAGGGTAACAGCAGCAGCCTGCCTTCAGCTGAGACGTAAGGAATAATGAAAAATTGTTTCTTACACGATTAAAGTGGAAAATATAGACTAGTAATGTGGTCGCTTCAGAGGACTGCAGCTGCAACACAATTACTAAATCACTGTTGCTCTAAAATATCAGAAATTGGTAACAATAATAATAATAATAATGACATCAATGAGCATTTTCCATAACCAACAGTCCAAAACCTAAATACAACCAATTTCATATGAGCGACGACTAAATAGACAGCAAATTCTCATACCTGAGATGCAAGAAGATTTTGCTTGTTTGTTTAATCATTATTATTTTAATTGTTATTATTATTATCGTGCTTAAAAATGTACATAACCATCTAATCTATCCACTACTTGAGGTCTCAGTGTTTCTTTTCATCACTTAAATAAATCTTTAATCATCTCTGAATGGTAATGTTCAGTGATGTTCAAAATAAAATATGTATTCATTCATTTATTTATTTATTTTTCCATTTTTGCTATAAAATGTGCATAACTGTCTGTTCTATTTGCTGCTATTTGTTTGTTTTTATGAGGTCTCAGTGTTTCTGGTGCAGCTGTGACGAAACGTTCTTATGAATCCACACAATCATTGTGCAAGTTAATGACAATAAATGACATCGGTAAAAAATAAAAACAGATATTTTCATCGCCTAACTGAGTCAGTTATCTACTCTGAATGTTTTTTTCCCACTTGTGTTTGTTACAGCTATTTAACCGTACTGCTTCAGATGTTGTGATATATATCCTACATAAAGAATAAAAAGCCGCTAAATGAAATCCTTTGAATTAGCATCTGCTGCAGTGATGTCCCATGTTTTTGTAAAGACATGCAAGATCCCTACAGGTCCAGCACCGTCTTACTGCTGCAATATGCTAACACTTTAGGGCTGCAACAATCTGACTATATCTTCTTGTTCTGTCCCGAAAGTTAGTTTATAATTTATCACATGCCAAATTGACATCTTTACACCTGCTTGGTCTGACAAGCCAAAACCCACAGATGTTCAGTCAGGGAAATCTTCAGCTTAGACATTTAAGCAGCTCTGACACGTTTTAACATATTTACAATGCAGATTTGGTGAATGGATTCCCTTTAAAATCAATAAACAGAGCAATGGAAGAAATCTTGTCATCTGCTCAAATCATCTCCAGATCAAATGAATGAATGTGATTTGAAATTTATGCCCAGCATAAAAGTTAGATCAATCAGTCTGGCTGTTTTCTAGCTGGGAGCCTCTGACTGGGCGCAGACTCTCCCTCCTCACATTCAGAAGCCTGTCCTCTGTCCTCCTGACAACAAACCACTTCTGCACACATTGTATGAACAGACTTCCACCCAGCAGCCCCTCACTGAACACATACACAATGCATGTCTCTTCTCCTGTTTTATTTCAGAGCAACCCCTCGTACCGTCTGCCATGGTGGGAGGTTTCCAGCCTCCTGCAGAAACAGCTCCGTCCCGGGACTCTGTCACATCAGTGGAGCTCCATGCTCGACCTGCAGCCTCAGCCTGAGTGTGGTTAATCCTCCAGGAGAAATAATGTGTTCTTCCTGCCTTCTGCTCTTTTCTTGCACCATTTGAACAAGCCCCCTGACCCTCCTACATCTGGTAACCCCCAACACACACACCCTCACACACACACACACGCACACACACACACACACACACACACACACACACACACACACACACACACACACACACACACACACACACACGTTTAGGTCAAGTCCACGTGACTTCCAATCGTAGATAAATCACACATGTCAAGTAAGATAGTGAAGCCAAAACAATTGACAAACTGGCCAATCAGGAGAGCATTTGCACCCCAGGCCCAGAGGGACTCACCCCGCCCACTGCCACCACACACACACACACACACACACACACACACACACACACACACACACACACACACACACACACACACACACACACACACAACAAAAGGCAGCTGTAAGGTGTTTAGCAGCTCCTCTTCACAATAAAGATGATCTTTCCTTCCCTCTTCCACTGCTGCATCTCTAAACACTTGTCAGTGTTATCATACTTCTGTTCACACAATTCTATATAAATTCCCACTAAATGCACAAGAGCAAACAACATTATTCCAAAATTTAATAAACTTTATTCAACCACTGTATTTTTCTTTAAGAGCTTCTGAGTCATTTTGACGGTACATTGACTTGTAATAAGGAGAAGTGCTCGAGTTTTCTCAAAGCACCTTTTCTTCCACTTACTTGGGTGATCAGTGCAACACTTTATGTCACACGCCACCAACTATGTCTTTAGGCATGAGGAGAAGCTAGTTCAGTGTTCTCCACATGGATACCACCTCAAAGCAGATTCTCATCCGCCATAAAACAACAAGAGGAATAAGGTTCTCAGGACATCAAGGCAGAAACAACAGGGCACAAAGGACAATGATGTGGAAGTTGATTAGAGTAAAGGAGAGAGCAGTTGACCAGCCGGCTTTTTGGATTCCAGAACACTCCAGAACAAATGTCAGTTTCTAGTTTTACAAAAAACATTTACAATTTCATTTCAACACTTTGATTTCATTACTGGACTGCACATTGTCTTGGTGGTTAGGACTTTCGCCTTGCAGCTAGAAGATCCCCAGTTCACATTCTGGTCTTCCTGCGATATTTCTGAATAGAGTTTGCATGTTCTCCCTGTACATGAGTGGGTATTCTCTGGGTTCTCCAGCTTCCTCCCACAGTTCACAAACATGCTGAGGTTAACTGATACTTCTAAACTGTCCATAGGCGTGAATGTGAGTGTGATTGTTTGTCTCTATATGTAGCCCTTTGATAGACTGGTGATCTGTCCAGGATGTCCCCTGACTTCATCCTAAATCAGCTGTGATCGATAGATAATGGATGGATGGATGACCAGCTTGATGGCCAGAACTCAGGAACATCCTATCTCAGAGTGATGCAGAAAACCTAATCCATTTGTTACATGGACTAGGTTTGACTTGCAATTCGTTACTATCAGGATGTCAAAATAACTCTCTGAAACACCTACAGTTGAGCCAAAACGCTGAAGCGAGAGTACATATTTCTCTTATACTGGTTTCTCTTCACTGGCTTCCTGTGAAATCCAGAATAGAATTTAAAATTCTTCTCCTGACATACAAAGCTCAAAACGACCAAACTCCATCGTACCTTAAAGACCTTATAGCACCATTTTATCCAAGCAGAACTCTTTGCTCTCACACAGTTTGGGTTTGGGAGGCGAACAACTGTACATCCGTGGTGTCTCTGGCTGTATGATGAAGGCTTAACTCAAAGCTGCTTGTTGCTGTGAACAGCGGGATTGCTGGTTTGTGTTAAGATAACAATTTTGTGTTCACTTCACGAGGAATCAACAGGTTCCACTACCTGTCAGTCGAGACCAGACTCTGGGCAGAGAGAGGGGAGCTTGAGAGGGGCTTACAACTGGAAGATGTTGGTAGACTTGAACCAAAAGCTCTGCTTCCCACCTGAGATTGGATCCACCAACCTGCGACCAGACCTGGTGCTATGGTCAGCTTCACTTAAGCATGTTTACATTGTCGAGATCACAGTGCCCTGGAAGAGCTCAGTAGAAGAGGTCTAAGAGCTCAAGAAGCTGAGGTTTATGGAGCTTGCTGCCAGTGCAAAACAGGGAGGCTGGAAGGTGAGGGTTCAACCGGTTAAAGTAGGCTGCAGAGGGTTTGTAGCCACCTCGACATCCAGGCTTCTCCAGGAGATGGGAGTGCATGGAAATGCCCAATAGCAGGCAATCAGTGACCTTTCCTGAGCTGATGAAAAGAGGAGTTAGTGGCTGGAGATGAAGAGAAAGGACTCCACCTGGGCCTACAAGTGAGTAGATGGCATCTAGGGGGTGAACCTGGGAGGCTGAGATCCACAGCTGACCCCTCTGGAGATGTCATGGGCCTATCAGCAAAACACTTCATAACCCAGTGGATGTCCTCACTCACTTGACCATCCCACAAAGTCTTAGTAGATGTCTCATGTATGCAAGAAGGGATACCAGCATCTAGTCCTACACAACTCCCACTTAGAGCCCAGCAGAATTTAGTGCCCCAGAATCCTCTGATTTATAGCTACATAGACGCCTTTCGGTTCTGCTCAACAAAAGTTACAGTGTTGATCTGTAATCAACCCCTCTTTTATGAGTTGTAAGTTCAATTCAATACATTTATTCAAAATTGTGTTATTTTTACATCTCCAGTTTTGACCCTTAAAGAAATAATCTATTTTAAAATCAGTGTAGATGTAAAATTGTGTGCTGTGTCATGCAATAGATGTCAGTGTATAAAGTTAGAGATAACAGGATAATTTAGTGGTGATAAGAGATAAAATAACTCAGAAGAGCCAGGTGAAGCAGATAGCAAATAGTAGTAGTTGTGTAGTTAAGCTAAGCCATGACAAAGGTTCCGCATTTGATGCCTGATGCATTAAAACTCAATGTTCCATTAGTTTAATTATGATTATGTCCTTAAATTAAAGCTTAATGAGACGGTTACTTAGAGGCTGCCTTCCTTATGCATATCAGTTTTACTAATGGTATAAGTAAGGTATTTTAATGAGATAATTTTAGAGCATAATTAATGTATTGTAATATGTTAATGCACTTCTAATGGATTATCTGCATACATAATGTCTCTTTAAATACCAACAGAGTAACACTAAAGCCATTTCTTCACTTCAACCTTTTAAAGGGTCTCACATTTAATTTCAATTTGAAAAAATATTTAAATTGAAAAATTATACTTGAAATTATTTACCACATTTGCCAAAATTAAATTCATTAAGAAAAACTCTCAATTCATTATAACACATTTCATTATGCATTAATCAACACCTGAATATGGAAAATTGCAAATACACACGTGGACAAAATTGTTGGTACCCCTCAGTTAAAGAAGGAAAAACCCACAATTCTCACTGAAATCACTTGAAACTCACAAAAGTAACAATAAATAAAAATTTATTGAAAATGAAATAATCAAAAACAGCCATCACTTTTGAATTGTTGATTAACATAATTATTTAAAAAAACAAACTAATGAAACAGGCCTGGACAAAAATGATGGTACCTCTATAAAAGATTGAAAACTATTTGACCAGAGTGACATGATTAACTCAGGTGTGTCATTTAATTGACATCACAGGTGTTTCCAAACTCATAATCAGTCAGTCTGCCTATTTAAAGGGAGACAAGTAGTCACCCTGCTGTTTGGTGAAAAGGTGTGTACCACACTGAACATGGACAACAGAAAGCGAAGGAGAGAATTGTCCCAGGACATCCGAAAAAAATTATAGACAAACATCTTAAAGGTAAAGGCTATAAGACCATCTCTAAACAGCTTGAAGTTCCTGTGACAACAGTGGCTCATATTATTCAGAAGTTCAAGACCCACGGGACAGTAGCCAACCTCCCTGGACGTGGCCGCAAGAGGAAAATTGATGACAAATTGAAGAGACGGATCGTTGGAATTGTATCCAAAGAGCCCAGAGCAACCTCCAAAGAAATTAAAGGTGAACTCCAAGGCCAAGGTACATCAGTGTCAGATCGCACCATTTGTCGTTGTTTGAGCCAAAGTGGACTTCATGGGAGACGACCAAGGAGGACACCACTGCTGAAAAAAACTCATAAAAAAGCCAGACTGGAATTTGCAAAAATGCATGTTGACAAGCCACAAAGCTTCTGGGAGAATGTTCTTTGGACAGATGAGACCAAACTGGAGCTTTTTGGTAAGGCACATCAACTCTATGTTCATAGACTCAAAAACCAAGCATACGAAGAAAAGAACACTGTCCCTACGGTGAAACATGGAGGAGGCTCAGTAATGTTTTGGGGCTGCTTTGCTGCATCTGGCACAGGGTGTCTTGAAAGTGTGCAAGGTACGATGAAATCTGAAGACTATCAAGGCATTCTGGAGAGAAATGTGCTGCCTAGTGTCAGAAAGCTTGGTCTCAGTCGCAGGTCATGGGTCTTCCAACAGGACAACGATCCAAAACACACAGCCAAAAACACCCAAGAATGGCTGAGAGAAAAGCGTTGGACTATTCTAAAGTGGCCTTCTATGAGCCCAGATCTGAATCCCATTGAACATATGTGGAAGGAGCTGAAACATGCCATTTGGAGAAGACACCCATCAAACCTGAGACAACTGGAGCTGTTTGCTCATGAGGAGTGGGCCAAAATACCTGTTGACAGCTGCAGAACGCTCATTGACAAATACAGAAATCGTTTAATTGCAGTGATTGCCTCAAAAGGTTGTGCAACAAAATATTAAGTTATGGGTACCATCATTTTTGTCCAGCCCTATTTCATTAGTTTGTTTTTTTAAATAATTATGTTAATCAACAATTCAAAAGTGATGGCTGATTTTGATTATATAATTTTCAATAAATTTTTATTTATTGTTACTTTTGTGAGTTTCAAGTGATTTCAGTGAGAATTGTGGGTTTTTCCTTCTTTAACTGAGGGGTACCAACAATTTTGTCCACGTGTGTATGTTTAAAGGCACAAATTTGAGTTTTTTTTATTTTGCTCATTTTAAGAGGTTTTAAGCCTTACAAAACAGTTACAGAAAGTCAATCAAAAATCCTTCATATAGTATAAGGCATCTGTTAATCCAATAATTTACTTGAATGTATGTTAGTTCTTTGAAACTAACCACCTAATGATTAAATAAAGACCAGATTTCAAAATGAATATATAAAAATTAAGGTTACTTAAGGGTTTGGGCTGTTGAAGAGGCTTTTTATACCGTAATAATACCATAAACTGATAAGGTATAATTAGAACTTAGTGAAATATTTCACTTTAAAGGTAGTTCAAGGATTTTCTTAAAATGTACATTATCTGTTTGAAAGTGATTTTTATATCCAATAAACAGAGAAATTAGAGAATCTCTGGTTACTCTGAATTTAATAATATTTGTTTAATAAGGGGCTGCTCAGCGCCGTATTGGTTAGCACTTTTGCCTTGCAGCAAGAAGATCCCTGGTTCAAATCCTGGGGTGGGCCTGGGATCTTTCTGCATGGAGTTTGCATGTTCTCCCTGAGCATGCGTGGGTTTTCTCCGGGCACTCCGGCTTCCTCCCACAGTCCAAAAATATGCTGAGGTTGATTGAGTACTCTAAATTGCCCGTAGGTGTGAATGTGAATGTGAGTGTGATTGTTCGTCTGTATATGTAGCCCTGCAACAGACTGGCGACCTGTCCAGGGTGTCCCCTGCCTTCGCCCGAGTCAGCTGGGATAGGCTCCAGCACCCCCCACGACCCTAGTGAGGATAAAGCGGTGTATAGAGGATGGATGGATGGATGTTTAATAAGGTAAATTTCATTGCTATTAAAAATCTGAAAACACAAAAACAACCCAAAAGACGCACAAAATGTCCCAGAAGTCACAAAAAATAATTTCAAAGGGAGGCAAAACCACCATAAAAAGACAAAACACCCTGGAAGAGAGAACAAAACGATGAGAAGTAAGCACAAAATGACCATAAAGACGTGCAAAGCTTCACAAAAGACGCACAAAATGATCCTAAAGAGACACATTAACCTCAGAGATGCACATAATGGCACTGAGACACAAAATAATTTCAAAGCCTATTCCAGAGAGATACAGCAGAACAACAAAAAGATGCAAAAAACATAGCTCCAAAAACGATCCCAAAGAGAGTCAAGACAAAGCAAGCAACTTTTGGGGATATACTGGAAGTGAAACCAGACAAAGGTGAATGGATTGAGGCCGTACATGAAGTTTTTATCTTCTATATGTGGAGCTGGAGTCTGTATTCTTGCTGTCCTTGACAATGTTACAACCTAACAGGTGAACTTCAGACACCAGATGGCAGGTTGCCTCCCTTTAGCCCTCCAGGATGAATCACACGTGCTGAAGAAGACATTAATCTGCGTTCTTTGTCTCTGCTGAGGTGATTCACCTCCGCCCGTTACAGGCAGGAGGTGGACTGCTGGAGTCGCTTCACTCACCGCTGCTCATTAATAGCTAATTAGTAGCTTTCAAGCTGGTGAGGGGAACCACAAATCTCTTATCACCACAGCTGAGTCATGCAAGTTCCTGTAAAGACACACACACACACACACACACACACACACACACACACACACACACACACACACACACACACACACACACACACACACACACACACACAACACAAGCACTGCATACAGTATGTGACAGATAACTGAGCTAAAACCAGCAGCTGCTTTGACTGTGTAAAGCTGTGTGTGTGTGTGTGTGTGTGTGTGTGTGTGTGTGTGTGTGTGTGTGTGTGTGTGTGTGTGTGTGTGTGTGTGTGTGTGTGTGTGTGTTTGCATGGCTTGTTTTTCCATTTACTATTTTAGACTTCCACAATCAAGTTGTTGGTGTTGTTATTGTATTCATAAATTAATATTAAAGCAAGATTTGTTGTTTTTCTTTACTTTGAATCTCAATTGAACACTGAAAGATTGAATGATACACAGACTGGAGTTCACCATGTGTCAATTTGTGCTAATTTGGTTGCATGTTAAACCGCAGCTTCAGGCAATTTGAAAGAGCCAGTGTATTTTGCTTGTAACAAATCTTTCGGTAGTAAAACATGGTCGACAGCATTCTTTAATGCTACTCATCCAAATGCAAGTCCGAATCTGTCATAACAGGACAGTGTGATCAGAGCTAATCCACATCCATCCAGCTTAAATAGTTTATTTCTAATCACATTATGGATTTTAACTGTCTGTGTATGAGAATAAAAACGCTTGTCAGGCAGTTTACCTTCTGGATTTGATGAATAAATAATATAAGAGAAAGTGGTATAATCTGGTGTCCGGTAATGAGAATTTCCATGAATATATGGCTCTCATACATACCTTTAATACAGTTACATTGTATTCCAGTTTGGTGTCTTACTGCCACACATTATACTGAGCTGACAGTCTACCTTACTTCATCTTAAACTTGCCCCGCAGATTCAGGAGTGGAACGTACTTCTGCAGTTTGAAGCGTAATTTTTTCACAAATATTCATCATTTCCTGTGTGGAAGAAACACAAAACAACTCCGATGAGACAAACCTGTATCAAAGAGACACAAAACAACCCCAAAAGAATTCTACAATTCTACCATTTCATTTAGCAGACGCTTTTGTCCAAAGCGACGTACAATACAAGCAAGAATTCAGACATAAGGAAAATCGTTTAGTAGGTGCAAAAAGTGCTTCAAGTGCGATTGGTCAAAGGTGTTACCATCAAGTTGCAGAAGAAATTGCCACCCTCTCCTTTCTTTTCAACTTTGGGTTTTGGACCACTTGGCTTATTCTACCCCTAAGGTGGAGTCAGATTAAGTGCCTAGGTGTTCTCTAAACAATTAAGTCTTCAATTGTCTCTTAAAAGTAGAAAGGGACTCAGCAGAACGCACAGAGTTTGGTAGTTTGTTCCACCATTTGGGAACAAAAGAGGAGAAGAGTCTGGCTAGAGACTTCGAGCCGTGCTGGACTGGAAGCACCAGGCGTCTCTCACATGCAGAGTGAAGTGGGCGTGAAGGGGAGTAGACCTGGATCAGGGAATCCAGGTAGGCCGGGGCCGTTCTTGTAAATGTTTTGTCAGCCAGGAGGAGAGTTTTGAATTTGATTCTGGCTGCAACTGGAAGCCAGTGAAGGGAGATGAACAGGGGAGTGACATGAGCTCTTTTGGGTTGGTTGAAGACCAGACGTGCTGCTGCATTCTGGATCATCTGTAGAGGTTTGACTTGACATGCAGGGAGACCTGCCAGAAGAGAGTTGCAGTAGTCAATGAATGACATCAGAAGAGCCTGAACCAGAAGTTGTGTGGCCTGTTGGGTCAGGAAGATTCTGATCTTCCTGATGTTGTAGAGGGCATAACGACAAGATCGAGAAACTGAGGCCACGTGAACCTTAAAGGTCAGCTGGTCATCAATCATGACACTCAGGTTTCTGGCTGAGTTTGTGGGCACAAGTAGGCTCGAGTGAAGTTGGACACTGATCTGAGGCTGAACAGATGGACAAGCTGGAAAGACCATGAGTTCAGTCTTAGACAGATTCAGCTGAAGGTGCCGTTCCTTCATCCATGTGGAGATATCAGCCAGAAACTGGCTGAAACTGTTGTGTCGTCAGGTGGAAAAGAGAGGAAAAGCTGAGTGTCGTCAGCATAACAGTGGTAGGAGAAGCCATGGGAGTGGATCACTGCACCAAGTGAGGTGGTGAACAGAGAGAAGAGTAAGGGACCAAGCACTGACCCCTGAGGGACGCCATGACACTCTGAAGGATCTGCCTGTGAGGTAGGACTTGAACCACAACAGGACAGAACCTGAGATGCCGAGCTCAGAGAGTGCGGAGAGGAGGATTCGATGGTTCACGGTGCCAAAGGCAGCAGACAAGTCCAGCAGCAGTAGGACAGAGGACTGACCAGCAACTCTCGCCAGCCGCAGAGATTCTGTGACTGATAGGAGTGCAGTCTCAGTGGAGTGGTCGCACCTGAGGCCTGACTGAAAAGGGTCAAGTTGGTTGTTGTTCCGTAGCTGTTCAGAGACTTGGTTAAATACTGAGCGCTCCAGTATTTTCGACAGGAATGGTATAAGTGAGACTGGCCTGTAGTTTTTAACCTGGGCTGGGTTGAGATGAGGCTTTTTGAGCAGTGGGGTGATGCGGGCCTGTTTAAAAGTAGCAGGAAAAATGCAGGTTTCCAGGAGGAGTTGACAATGTGCGTGACTGCAGGTTTGATTGTGGGCAAGATGGTCTGCAGGATGCTGGCGGGTATTGGATCGAGAGGACATGTTGTAGGTTTTGAGCTCAGAAGAAGTCTGGAAACCTCATCCTTGCTCAGAGGAGCAAAAGAGCAGAGTGAAGGAGCAGTAGTGGGTTTGAGCTGACTGGACTGGTCAGGCTCAGAGAACTGGTTGCTGATTGCAGCCACCTTTTCAGTGAAAAAGGAGGCAAACATGTCTGGAGTCAGCTCAGTGGACGGCTGAGCAGCTGGAGTAGAAAGCAAGGAGTTGAACGCCATAAACAGTTTTCTGGAATCAGAAGCCGCACAGATCTTGTTCTGATAAAAAGCTTTCTTTGCGGACTGCAAGCAGGAGGTAAAGGAAGCAAGTTTCTGTTTGTATGAGGACAAATCAGAAAGATAATTATTTCAGAGACACCAAACAATGTCAAAGACATACAAAGTAACCTAAAAAAGATGTGCAAAACCCTATCAAAAATCTCAGAGCAGACACAGAATGACTTTTCATCTACACAAAACAACCTGCAATGTCTTTTTTTCCCCAAAAAAAGATGTAAAACTGCTCTAAATACACAATATTACTCAAAAAATGCTCAAATCAACTATGAGGACACGAACGTTAATTGACATGAAATGTCTCCAGAGATGCAGAACAACCACAAAGACACAAAAAATAACGTTAAAGAAAGACACCTGAGAAGATTCACAAAATGACTAAAAACTGTTGTAAACACACAAACTGACTCAAACACACCCAAAACTTCAATGAAGACAAAAACCAACGATAGTCACACAAACAGTGACTGCAAAACGATCACAGAAACACAAAAAACATACCCAAAGACAGACAAGACAACTCAGAGGATGTACAAAAACTCTGAAGACACATTGTGACTCAAAACCACAAACACACAAATGATGACCCCAAAGATCATTTTAAAATGACTCCAAAGAACTAGATTTAAAATGATTACAGACACACAACAATCTCGATGCCACAAAAATTAAAAGAAAGGACAACATGGCCCCATGGATGTAAAGTAAGACACAACAAAGCAGGTGTGGTTATGGTCACATCTTTCAGCCTGGACAGCTCAGGACCCCCTTAAAAAAGAAGAATTATGCTTTAATAATAGATTCTCTTTGTAGTAAAATCCTGCATCCTATCATAAAAATGTTCTGCAGTGAACATTAACAGAACCAATCCATGCTTCTCTTCTTTTTCTGATTTAATGTTGTATATTCACATTGACTGCTGACTTTGTTGTTCATCCCTTCTTTACCAAGCGTGAAGATTTGTATTGTTCCACTGCTCGTCCTCACTTGGGACAGCGTTTGTCATTGCGTTGCCGGTTTGTTCATGCTAAAGAACAAAAAGACAAAAAGGTCCAAACCGAGTCCCTGAAGATCACCATAGAAACAGAAAAGGTCACCGGCTGCTGCACAACAAAACAGGCCACCCTAAGGTGAAGCTCAGTCACTCAGAGAGGGAACAAAGCCTCGGCACGCGCTGGTTCGCTCAATACACACACACACACACACACACACACACACACACACACACACACACACACACACACACACACACACACACACACACACACATACTTTTGCATTGTAGTGATTGAAAAGATGACGCAGAAAAAGGCAGGTGCTGAACTGAATGAATGAGTGAATGTTTTTATTTTGGACATGTGAGGGGAAAAAAGACACAAAATCGAATCTAAATATTCAAAACAACAACAAAACAAACAAATAGAACAAAAAAAGCAAAATAATAATAATAATAACCCAACACACTTAAAAAGGAGCAGGACAAAGCATAAGCTTATCTCCTCGAACTCCTTCTCCATTTCAACCATCAGTCACTCAGTACAACACTCCTATACTTATTTATGTACATATTTGCAAACAAAACAGAAAATAAATAACATAAATAAATGACTATTAAATATACAGTGATACACCCGTGTCAGAGCCCCTCCTCACCATAATTTTAAACTGAATTCTTTAACACCAAAATGTGTGACTTCACAATAAACTTCCGTTTAGAATCTACAGTGTGTACGTTGGGCTGTGATGATGCACGCTTTGAACACACTCCGGCCTCAGGGGTCTTTTTGTGTTAGCGAGGGGGGGAAATAAGCAGCTGTCCCACTGGGAAGCGTGTCAGCTCACCTTTCACCCGTCCTCCAGAGGGAAATCAATCAATAAGCCCAATCAATAAAAATCTATGACCCGCTGCCATGTTGTGACAGATATCCCTCCTACAACGAGCCTGTAGGATCAGCTCAGGGCCAAACAGGCAACAATGACAGGCCGAAGCCTTCTTTTCTAAGTGCTAAAGTAATATATGCAAATTTTCCCCACATGTCCAGATGTTAGATATTGTGGCTGTTTATAACTCCAATTGGTATTATTTTGATGTTTGCTACAGTTGAAAAGTTTGGGGTCACCAAGACAATTTCATGGTTTCCATAAAAACTCACACTTTCATTCATGTGCTGACATAATTGCACAAGGGTTTTCTAATCATCAGTTAGCCTTTCAACATGATTAGCAAACACAATGCAGCATTAGAACACAGGAGTGATGGTTGCTGGAAATGTTCCTCTGTACCCCTATGGAGATATTCCATTCAAAATCAGCCATTTCCATCTAGAATAGTCATTTACCACATTAACAATGTCTAGACTGTATTTCTGATTAATTTAATGTTATCTCCATTGAGGTCTAAGTGACCTCAAACTTTTCAACACTGGTGTATGTCTTTGAAATTACTTTAATGCAGAATATTTAACAATCTGGACGAGTACGTGCATGTAGTCTGCCAAATGGTCACTGCTGACAACACCATATGGCACCAATGGGGGGAAAAAAACAGTCATCAATCATTTATCAGCAAACTTTCACAAGTTTCTTAAGGATTAAGGATTGATCCACAGAGAGGCACATTCAACAACAACATCACACAAACCAGGATTTCAGTTGAGAAAGCATTAACACCTTCCCCCAAATGGAAGGAAACAAGCATATGCAAAAGTTCTGGTTGTCTGCTTTGAATGTGATGAATCTGACATGTGGTTACGATACTCTGGTTTGTTTAAAGCAACTGCAAAAATGGCAGACACATGAAGCGAGCTCAAATTCTCTGAATGTCATCAGTAAAAAGCTACATTTTTCATCCTCCACAGTTGGTTGTATTATCAAAAATGGAGGACAGACATAGAGCAACCAGCAGCAAGAACTCCAACCAGACTCGATTATGGCTATGGAGGTGGAAATGTCAAGATTTTCTTACTGCTGGATTTCAAGGTGCATCATCTATCTGTCGAAAGAAAATTTTGACCTGAAGAAAACCCCAGTGTTGAGCTCACAGAGTCCTGACTGAATGTGGTGGACCTAAATCTCATTGGACACCTATCTGACATCATGGAGAAAAAAATCTTCAAATGTTGATGACTGAATGGTGATAAAGCTTCACTGATTAAATGTCCATATGTCGTTAAGTGATTCTGAAAGCTAAAGCTTAGCAAACTACATGCTCAAGCACAGTAGCTGAGATCTTTAGTGGAGTCACTGCTGGGTAATCTGATTATGGATTTCATTCGTTTAGCAGAAAATGGATTTTTTTAAAGAAAGAAAGAAAGAAAGAAAGACCCAAAGCAACAATGTTCTATTTTGTTCTTCAATTCCTGCTGACTGTCTTGCTCTGGGTCTGAAGTAAAATCATGTCTGGGTGTTTAATGTCAGAAACAGGATTTTGCTGCCTGTATTAACAATCAGGTACACATGGGTCGTTTCAGCAGTGGAACACATGTGGGCTTCAAAATTTTTTGAAAAAAAAATCTCTTTTACAATTTGCTGCTCCATATTCAAGATTAATAGGCAATAAACTATCAAAGGCTTGATTGGCTCAGTGTACACATCAACAGTACCATTTTTATTCAATGTTTCATTTGTTGTTTGCTAACCTTACTCTAATCACAGTAACAGGGTTGCTAATCCATGCTAATGTTAGCTTTTTGTCAGCAGTAGAAGCTAGATATTTAGCTAGCTGTTACTGCTGACCAAGAGGACAAACTTACTGATGGAAAACAGTCAAGAAAAAAGTAAAAAAAGAATGTGTCTTATCCTGTTAATATGAGGTTGAGTGAGACAGTCAATCAAGGCTGACAATGTTATGAAAAAATGAAAAATAGAAGAGAGGACAGAACTTTGCTCTACCCATTCTATTGGAAAACTGTTTGATGATGTCAATTCCTGTGTATCATGTGATTCACTGTTTTCTTCTTCTACCACCTAAAAAGGGTTTGCTAACAGGATTGTTACCGGATACATATTCCATGCATTATTATTATTATTTCAAATATTATGTTGATTTAAAAAATCCCACATTAACTAGAGACACCAATGAAAACGATAATTCCAAAGTTTAAGTCCAAGTTTAGTTTTAACTGTTTTATTTGCAATTCAATTTGGTAACAAGGGGAGTGGGGCAAGAGAAAAGTGGCATTTTAAGGGAAACTTCAGACTTATTTGGTATTTAAAAATAAATATTTTCAAACATTCTTTACTCCTAGTTTTTTTTTTTTGTTTGTTTGTTTTTAGATTTGGTCTCAGGAGGAGTACATTTACACAACAACTGGATGTTTTAGTATTTTGTACATGGATTATTTGAAATTGGATGAGTGGGATGGAAAATGTCCTCCAATTCTGGAATGACCGAGATGTACAGAAGCTGTTTAAAGAAAGTGTCATAAAACTACAGCAACATCTGAGCTTAGCTTTGGCTTCTTCACACAAACACTGGAGCACGTTTCAGCACTGAGGACAGCTCCTCTGACAGAGCAAACGCTTCACTTTCATGCTTGACTATATAAAACATATTTACAGTTTTAAATATTAAATGGTTTAGGAGGATACAACTGTTCATAAAGAGCTGAAAGATCATTTAAGTTCAGGTCTCAGTTCATCATTGACCCATGATGGTCACACAAACTCATAAAATATCACTCACTGTTGTCACATCCCAGTGTGGACATTTTTAGTTTGAGTTTTTAGATTTCTGTTAGGGCTCATCTATTTTTTCAAAAACTGCAGATCCAATACAAAAATTGTAGTGTCTCTCTGTATAAAATATAGATATGTTTTTAAACTAGAGATGAACAATGACAACAATGAATAATTTTACAGCATATTATTCCTTCATATCATAGACCTACATTATGGAGTCACTACTCCAGACATAGTGTTTTACACAGTGTTAAATATTAAATTAAGACACTGTAGAAGGCTATAAAAGCACCACTAAATAAATAAGCATATGAAAAGATTGTGCAAATGGCAGATTTGTAAAACAATAAAAAGATTAATTACTATATTAAAAAATGACATTAGGAAATTAAAAAAACAATGAATAAGAATATGAAATTCAAAAGTGGCAAAAATGTAATATTAACATAAATATGACATTATGATATTAATGAATGCTCATATGTTTTATAATAAAGGTCTATCATGCAATAAAAATAACATCTTGTCAAACTCCGTTATTATGAAAATTTCCTTTCCTATTTTGCAAAATTATTGAACAAATTGTTTCTACACTGTTGTTGTTGTTTTTTTTTTTTTTTTACAACAGTGGGTAGCCTCTTTAACAATAAGTTGGTTTTAAAATGTTGCCTGTAAATGAATTTGGTTGTACTATGCAGTATGTAGTCTGAAATAAATGTCCTGTGGTGCAAAGCAGCCAGAGGACTGGATCAAATCTGAGGAGATTAAATCTGTTGTTTGAACACCTGTCATTGTAAAAGTGGTGCTGAACTCGACCTTTACTGTTTGAGTGGAAACAGTTATTGTAAGTTAGCATAGTTAGCATGTTAAAATAAAGTATATAAATCAAATATATGCTTCATAATTGACTGCAACATAGTGTTAATCAGATGTAAATGTTTGTTAATATAACAATGTGCATATGGGTTCTGTAAAGCCTCTTGACACAATTTGACTGTAATTGGTTCTACATAAATGAAAGTAAGTTGAACTGAATTAAAAGAATTCCTCACATGGGCACTCATCAGACAGCACTACTGCACAAAGGCATAATGAATACAGTGAAAAATACAAAATATGTCTTCACAAGTCCTTGCTAATAAATACTATACATTCATAAACAATTCCATGTAGCTTTTAATTTCATCCACAGACAAGGGAATTTTCTTTGTGCATGAAAATGTGTTGTTTGTTCTATTCCAAATCTACTGGTGGACCTGCAGTAATGAGCAGCTTCACATTCAGTTCAGGCTCACAGCTGCATCCACAGACAGGCACATGATAGATGCACTATTTAATCACTCCCACTAGATGTCACCTTAAGCATTTATGAGACCACCCAAGGCTAAAGTAATACTATATTGGAGGACATGCACACTGCAGAGGAAAACACATGCACCATATACAACAGTAAACACAGGAGACCCACAGTGGACCAACTTTAACAATCATGTTACATCTTTATTGCCCTGTTCTTCATTAAGCTATGTGGTTAAACTAGATCAGATTAAATGATGAGTTTTGTAGTAAACTGCAGCTTTATAGAATAATTATGTTGATGAATAAAAGACAGCAACATAACTGACTAATAAACATTTCCAGTAGTCTACTCAATGAAACATAGGGTTAAAAGCTTATGCTCTGCCACTTTGGAATGCTTTGCAGTCAAATAAAAAAACATCAGAACATCTGTCAGACTACATTTTTAACAAAAACAACAGCCCTGTATGAGGGGTGATTAGTGCTACAGTCACTGGAAAAGCTGGGGAAAAAAATAGACAGAATAGTAGAAATTATTATGTTCAACTTTGAGTCATAATTTAGAACAGAGGTGTCAAACAAAAGGCCCACGGGCCAAAACCGGCCAGCTAGAGGGTCCAATCCGTCCCGCAGGATGACTTTGCAAAGTGAAAACCTTACAGAGGTGAAAATGAATCCTTCCTGTGAAAATATTTAAAGGCAATGATCACTGTGCAATATAATGTCAATCAGCAGCTTCAGCAACACAGAGTTTGGTTTGGTGAAACCATACTGTCGATGCATTGCCACAACTTTTATGTATTTTCATGTATAAATTTAATACATTTACAAGACAGGGGGACAACATAACCTTCTTCCTTAAGAGTTCCCACTTTAGTTTGTGTCATATGACAGTTCAGATGGTCAGGATAACCACACAGATGTGGAAATGAATGTAAATTAATAATCATTTCTAAATCTTGACAAGTTGTAAAACACTATATTGTTCACTTCCAGATATCTGTGGCTAAATGTTTTTAAGAATTGTCATAATTCATAGGTTATTACGCTGTTCTTTTGCTGGTCCGACCCACTTGAGATCAGATTTGGTTGAATGTGGCCTCTGAACTAAAATGAGTTTGACACCCCTGCTTTAGAAGTTGAAATTTTAATTTCTCTATTTTTCCACAGCTGATTTTCACTGATAATATAGCTTTATTACTGATTAAAACTAACTGTATCCTTTTTAAAAAATCAGGTCATGTAATTACTTTCCAGTTTCAAAACCCTATTATGCTATGGATGCTTTAGTTCTGGCCAGTAATTAACAGAAGAATCAGAAAAACAGTTTTTGCTTTGTAAAATGAAAATCCTGGACAAAAGGTGTCAGAAAAGCCTCAAATAAATGCTTCCAAATGAACTTGTTCTATTTAGCTTTGTCAAAATGAAACAAAGTGCAACAGAACCAACACAGGAGCATGTATAGCGTCTACTCTGTCACAAATATGACAGAAAGTGTCAACAAATAATGTCATCATTGTGTGATACCTGAAACATTTCTATCAAATTTTCTACATTTGGCACTGTTGATCATACTGCACTGAGCAGTATTCTTGGATAAATCCAATGAGGTTGGATGGCCGTCCTCTCTCACAGACACCTTATTTGTGTCCACATCTTTTATCTTCCTACTCAGTTAAATCGTAATTGCCTCCATCCCTCTGTGTATTCCAAATTAAAATATGGGTTGAATGAATGATCAAAGGGCTGCACTGGTTAGCACTGTCACCTTACAGTGAGAAGATCCCCAGCCTGGACCTGGGATCTTACTACATGGAATTTGCATGTTCTCCCTGTGCATGTGTGGCAGTGAATACTGTGGGCTGCAGGGTGGCACCTACTAGATCAGGTTTAATCAGGCACGTCCCATAGATGCCCAATGTGTGGAATCTGGGTGAACACCTTCGCTCTGCCGTGTTCCCTGGGCCACTCCTGAGCAGTTTTTGCAGTGTGTTGGGTACATTGTCCTTCTGAGGGGGGCAACTGGCATCAAGGACCTCTGTTGCCATAGGGGGGTGGGGGGCAGCTTGACCTGCAGTGTTGAGGTGGGTATTACATGTCAACCATCCACTTGAATGTCAGGACTCAAGGTTTCCTAACAGAATGTTGCATTTTAACAAGATGATCGATGTTATTCACTTCGCCTGTCGGTAGTTGTGTCTGATCAGTCAGATTATTGTTTTTAGTTGGTGCAGTATACACCACAAGAGTTGTCAATAAATCCGTTACAGGCTACATTGTATGTGTATAAAGACAGATAAAGCATTCTATTCTATTCTATTCTATTCTATTCTATTCTATTCTATTCTATTCTATTCTATTCTATTCTATTCTATAACAACTACACATTGTTATTGTTACTATGGAGGGGGTAAAATGATTTTTGTTCAAAGGTAAACAACATTGCTATGGATTCTATGTTTTCATTTGGTGACTTGAGCATCGTTAGCCATTTTGCGACTGAACTCAGAGAGAGAGCAGGTTAGCATTCAGCTATTTGATCAAGAAAGAAGGAAAACCAGAGCAACCTACAGGACTACGTGATTTCTTTGTACTGCCAAGACATGGACAAGGTAAGAATATTAATCACTGATAACATTTAAATGTATTTCATTTATTTTGTTCTGTTTAAGATTTCAACTTGTTTGTATGCTATCTGCTCGTTAGCATAGACTGTAATGCTCGCTGGCCAACTTGTTAGTGTTAGCTAGCTAAAATATAAAATTAGTCTCCCTGAGTCCAAAATGCACGTTTATGTGTAATTATTATTATATAATTATTATTTTTTTTATTGTTTTCTTTAATAATTAAGATACAGTATTCAGTAATGTTATTTTTATTTATTTTTAAGATATGTAGTAGCTTTAATCACATTTCAAATAGTCTCTTTTGCTGTCTGATTTTTTTATTATTCTGTTGAATTTAATCTTGATAATACAGTGCTTAAAAAGTTTTTTTTAATTGTTTAAGGTATTTTGTAGTAATAATCACATTTCAAATGATTCCTTTTGCTGTCTTGTTTTATTCTGTTGTCTTTAACGATTAAGATATAGTCCTCAATATTGTTATTTATTAAACTTTTTAAGGTACTTTGTTTCATTAATCACAATCCAACCTGTCGTTTTTACTACCTTTTATAAAAATTATCATTCTGATGTCTTTAATATTTAAAATATAGTTCTCAAAAAAATTGAAGTATTTAATGTATTTTGTGGCATTAACAGCATTTCAAATTGTCACTTCTGTTATGTTTTTTGTTATTCTGTAGTCTTCGATATTTAAGATATAGTTCTCAATAATGTTATATTTTAAAGTTTTTATAAAAGTTTTTTGTGGCATTTATCACATTTTAAATGGTCTCTTTTGCTATCTCTGTTTGAATTCTGTTGACTTAAATCTTTAAAATATAGTCCTCCATGATGTTATATTTTTTAAAATTTCAAAATTTTTTATGGCAGTAATCACATTTCAAATCGTCTCTTTTGCTGTCAGATTTTTTCTTTTATTCTGTTGACTTTAATCTTTGTAGTATAGTCCTCAATAATGTTATTTTTTAAAAGTTTGTACAGTTATTTTGGACCATTAATCGCATGTCAAATTGTCCGTCCTGCGATGTTTTTTTTAAATTATGTTGTCTTTATTAATTAAGCTATCGTCCTCAATAATGTTATTTTTTGAAGTTTTGAAGGTATATCGCAGTGTTAATCACATTTCAAACTCTTTGTTTTGCTGTCTGAATTTTTAATTCTGCTGAATTTAGTCTTTATAATATGGTCCTCAAAAATGTTATTTTTAAAACATTTTTTAAGTTATTTTGCAGCATTAATCACATTTCAAATTGTCTCTTTTGCTATCTCTGTTTTTATTCTGTTGACTTTAATCTTTAAAATATAGTGCTCAATAATGTTATATTTTAAAAGTGTTTAAGCTGTTTTGTGACAGTAATCACATGTCAAATTTGTCTCTTTTACCATCTGATTTTTTTATTCTATTGAATTTAATTTTTAATTTTTTTAAGTTTTTTTAAAAAGTTTTTTGTTGAGTCAATTATATTTCAAATTGCTGCTTTTACGAGCTGATTTTTTTTCATCTGTAAACTTTAATCTTTAAAATGTAGTCCTCAATAATAATATTGTTTTGAAGTTGTATTTTTTTTATTATTTTGGACCATTAATCACATGCCAAATTATCCATTTTGCTACGCTTTTTTTATTCTGTTGTCTTTAATATTTAAGATATAGTCCTCAATAATGTTATTTTTAAAGTTTTTCTGAAAGTTATTTGTGGACCATTAATCCCATGTTGACTTGTTCCTTCTATTATCTTTTTTCCTGTTATTTTTCATATCTAAGATAATGTACTCAATAATGTTATTGTTCAAATTTTTTAAGGTATTGTGGAATGTGATCACATTTCAAATTGTTGCTTTTGCTAGCTGTTTTTTGTCTGTTGAACTCAATTTTTATAATATAGTCTTTAATATTTTTTTTTTTTAAGTTTTAAGTGATTTTGCAACATTCTCACAGTTCACTCAGAATGTCGGACTACAGTCACTTTCTGAGTTTTTGCTGACTATTAAATAGGTTTAAATAGTAAAACATGGAATGCATTGCTATTATATTTGGATTGGATTTA
The DNA here is from genome assembly GCF_021347895.1 of Acanthochromis polyacanthus. NCBI lineage: Eukaryota > Metazoa > Chordata > Actinopteri > Pomacentridae > Acanthochromis > Acanthochromis polyacanthus. The sequence goes on from NC_067123.1 coordinate 17,701,498, forward strand.
GTAATGGAACAGATTTGTGGAATAACTTTTTCATTTTAGTCTAATACATCTAATGTATACATTTTTTTGACAAGCAAACCTTTTGTGTTTGAAATGAAGTGACAAATTTCCTCCAATTTCTCCCTTTCTTCCTCTCTCAACTTTCTCACCAGCGAAAGCGAGACAGCAGCCCAGCAGCCCACCAGGAGCCTCCAGCCAAGCGGCCCTGCACCACCTCTGGCTCTCAGCGTGGAGGCGAGGAACCATCCCGGCCGGAGGTCAGTCGTCCTAAACACTCTGCTGAAATGTGTTTTCACAGACGGCTGCCTCCTGTGAGGATAGCTTACCGTAACTGTAATAAATACAACAAATGACCAAATGAAATCCCCAGTCAGTCAGCATTTTTAGAGAACAGTGTTTGACCACAAGTTATCTGTCACAGGTACACGCTGCCCAGCCAGAAAGGAGCACCAGCCCCCAGCCGTCCACCTCTGGCTCACTGCATTACATTATGTGTTTGAAAGCAGCATCTATGGAGTAATGTTTTGTTAGAATCGGTGAAATGACAGCAGGGTTTGTTTTTTTTTTTTTGATACTTAAAGAGCTGGTGAGTCTTTCTGTGTCTTTAACACAGCAGCCACAGACCGAGAAAAGTGTCACCTAAATATATTCTTCTCCAAGTAAAATGATTTACAAGTTGGCCTATAGTAAAATAATGTCATTTTATTTGTTCTCTGTATTGTTTTATCTTCATCTACCACCAGTCTGAAGCAGAAATATTTCAACAAAATAGTGTAGCGTTTGTATTTCAATAGATTTTGATTGCACATTGTTTGATACATTTTCAGTGGGCTCCTAAAGGTTTTTGCTTATTTTTCAACTTCGTAACACTTGTGCTCATTAAGGAAAAAATCCCTGACAACAAACTGTCCCTCACAGGAACCTCCAGGCCAGCCAGGGACGAGCTCCAGACCTGAGCCACCCCCCCACCCCCCGGTGTGCAGGATGACAGCCCGCTGGTGGTCAGTATTCCACGCTGAACACTCTTCTGAAAATGTTTCTGCACAGTAAACGGATTTCTGTAAAGGTTTTTAAAATGCGGGAAATAACAGGTTAAAGCACAGCAGTTAACAACAAGCTCCGTGGAGGTTTTCATTGCCTCAAGAAAATATGGGTCATGATGTTTCTGCTAGAAAAGTGACACCACGACCTCTCTCCATACAAATGACACGTTTTTTCAGTGTGAAGCAGCTGAACCTGTTCCTTCCTTTGACCTCTCTGCTCATCTCTCCACAGGAGCCATTCAGTCTGTTCAGCCACTACAGTGTTCGGGTCGAGGAGACAGGAGGCATGCCCATCGTGCACGTCCCATCTCCATTTTCAAACCGCCCAGGCTGCTGAGGTACTGTTATTGGTTCGGACGCTTTGGACTACTTCTCCTTTTAGACCTGAGATGTAGCCTTCCTTTCAGTGTCTAGCTGGTCAGGCATAGTGCACTTAGTGGCATATTCCATCGCCACACACCTTTTACTATTAGTTTATAGCATTTTCTTAATCCTCTTTATTAGAAATTGCATGTAGAAGTTGTAATGATAAGTTTAGAATCTTTCATGTTAAGGACAGCTCTTACTTCTCCTCCTTTGAAAAAACAATAAAGACCAAAAAAAAACTTTACACTGTAGAAACTGTAATGATAAGGTTAGGACTCTGTAAGTTTAGGATTTCTGAATCTTTCTGCACAGCTCTTTATTTTCCTCCTTTCAAAAACAAAAAAAGACCAAAAAAAAACAACTTTACTCTGTAGAAACACGAATGATAAGGTTAGGACTCTAAGTTAAGGATTTCTGAATCTTTCTGTGCAGCTCTTTCTTTTCCTGCTTTTAAAATAAACACTTTGAAAGTCTGAAAACAGATGGAAAGAGCTTGAAGAGGGTCTTCAGAAATGTTCCATTCAAATCCATTTAAAGCTGTGTTTAGTTGTATTATATTGACTGAAGCACAGAAGGAGAAATTTTCCATAATCCTCATTTCTAATATTAATTTTACTGTTTCCATCTCCATTTAAGATGTGACGAGAAATTAAATTTAAAAATAAGAATTCATAGACCACTTTATATTGTTACTGTTATGTTTGCATGGAACATTTCAAAAGGGTCAGGGTTCTTCTGCTGCTCCACTGAACATCTAACATGATGGATTGATTGCTTTTTCCATGTGTGTGGCTACACCTGTAGCACATTCAGGGATGGTTGTGTTTTTAGTTTCCGGACCCAGCACAGCTCTAGACAATTTGAAGTTGTTCACTAAAATATCTGTTTGATGCAAACAGTCATTTCCCCTATTTATGAGCCATTTCTTTGTAAAATGTACTTGCAAACTTTGTGTAAAAAAAAAAAAAAAGTGCAAATGTTTGAGGTTCAGTGCAGCAGCAGAGACAGGGTAGGGTGGACCCTCTTCAAGCCCTTTATATCTGAGGAGATTGTAAAAGCGGGATAGACTTTAGGAGGGTCTTCAGGAAATGCTCCATCCAAATCATTTTTCATTGTTAGCATTGTATTTCTTCAAATGACATTTACAATATTTGATTGTTTTTTTGCATGTAAACAATGAGAGTCATATTTTTATGGAGCATTTCCAAAGGGTCGAGGTTAGGGAGGGTCAGACCCTCCTAAAGTCTTTATCCTCTTTTACAAATGTCATTACTAGATTTCATCAATGTTAATGATGATTCTTTCTGATGTTTTAAAGAAAAAAATACAGAAAAATTGACAAATGGTGAGGATTTCCTGTTATGTTTTGGGTTTGGTTTGGTTTGGTTCGGTCCGTCTCTCGTTTTTCTCTTCTCTCTGGTTTCCTTTCAGTGTGATCCTGAAGACGTGGCTCGTCTCCCTGCAGCTCATTCCAGATCATCGGCTCCTCCATAAAACCTGGACTTTTCTCTTCTCTGGTCCCAGATTGTTCAGCGCGTTTGGTACAACAACTGCAACTCTCCTGCTTCTCCGGTCATTCAACTGAGTATTCTCCTTTTAGTGACTCAGAGACTCCTATTTTCCTGACAGTTTGTGCTCTCCTGTGTAGATACTACCTGCTGCTACCTCAGTCCTCCAGAGCTCCAGTGTTTCCTGCGCTCGGCCTTCAGCTCTACCTCGATCACTCCAACCGTCCACCCCCAAACTAACCAGTCGTCAACCTCCACTTAACTTTCTGAGACTTTTCTTCAAATAAATCACTCTTTTTACCTTACACCCCTCTATGTTCTCATGTCCACCTTAACTAATGTACATATTTTGATAACGGGACTGTTGAAGCAAGAGCTGGAGGAGAAGTGCCCAACTGAAATTATGTTTTTATTGTTAAGTGTGTCAGTGCAAAGCATTGAAACACACTGATTAGACTGATTACTGCTCCTCGGGATTATTCTTATGGATTCTTCTGACACGATTTTCAGCAGGAATCTCATGCCACAGCGTTGAGAATGCTCATATAAATTAAATATTAATTCAGTTAGGGTTTGTAAATATACTGGCTTTTCAAAATAAAATGTACTTCTGTAAATTCCACCTTATGTATGATTATTAGCCGGACATATCAGCCGCAGGGTCCAAAGCGTGAGAAAAAAGTAGCGTCTTATAGTCCGGAAATTACGGTACTATCTACAACTTTTAAGTTGTTTGGAATAAATTTAACATACAAGTGGATTTTAAACAGCTGAATGTAACCAATAATGCAAGGGTTTTCTCTAAATTCCACACAAAATGTTAACTGCACTAGTTATTAAAATTAACATTTTGTGTTAACAGCTAGCAAAAGCAACAATTTGAAATGTGATCACATTCCACAATACCTTAAAAAATTTGAACAATAACATTATTGAGTACATTATCTTAGATATGAAAAATAACAGGAAAAAAGATAATAAAAGGAACAAGTCAACATGGGATTATTGACACAAATAACTTTCAGAAAAGCTTTAAAAATAACATTATTGAGGACTATATCTTAAATATTAAAGACAATAGAATAAAATAAAGCATAGCAAAATGGATAATTTGGCATGTGATTAATGGTCCAAAATAATAAAATAAAAATACAACTTCAAAACAATATTATTATTGAGGACTACATTTTAAAGATTAAAGTTTACAGATGAAAAAAATCAGCTAGTAAAAGCAGCAATTTGAAATGTAATTGAGGCAACAAAAAACTTTTTTAAAAAACGTTAAAAAAATAAAAAAATAAAGTCAATAGAATAAAAAAATCAGACGGCAAAAGAGACAAATTTGGCATGTGATTACTGCCATAAAATAGCTTAAACACTTTTAAAATATAACATTATTGAGGACTATATTTTAAAGATTAAAGTCAAGAGAATAAAAACAGAGATCGCAAAAGAGACAATTTGAAATGTAAAACAAAGCAAAACAAAGAGTTTGAAATGTGATTAACACTGCGATATACCTTCAAAACTTCAAAAAATAACATTATTGAGGACGATAGCTTCATTAATAAAGACAACATAATTTAAAAAAACATTCCAGGATGGACAATTTGACATGCGATTAATGGTCCAAAATAACTGTACAAACTTTTAAAAAATAACATTATTGAGGACTATACTACAAAGATTAAAGTCAACAGAATAAAAGAAAAAATCTGACAGCAAAAGAGACGACTGAAATGTGATTATTGCCAAAAATAATTTTGAAATTTTAAAAAATATAACATCATGGAGGACTATATTTTAAAGATTTAAGTCAACAGAATTCAAACAGAGATAGCAAAAGAGACCATTTAAAATGTGATAAATGCCACAAAAAACTTTTATAAAAAAATATAACATTATTGAGAACTATATCTTAAATATTAAAGACTACAGAATAACAAAAAACATAACAGAAGTGACAATTTGAAATGCTGTTAATGCCACAAAATACATTAAATACTTCAATTTTTTTGAGAACTATATTTTAAATATTAAAGACATCAGAATGATAATTTTTATAAAAGGTAGTAAAAACGACAGGTTGGATTGTGATTAATGAAACAAAGTACCTTAAAAAGTTTAATAAATAACAATATTGAGGACTATATCTTAATCGTTAAAGACAACAGAATAAAACAAGACAGCAAAAGGGATCATTTGAAATGTGATTATTACTACAAAATACCTTAAACAATTAAAAAAAACTTTTTAAGCACTGTATTATCAAGATTAAATTCAACAGAATAATAAAAAAAATCAGACAGTAAAAGAGACTATTTGAAATGTGATTAAAGCTACTACATATCTTAAAAATAAATAAAAATAACATTACTGAGGACTGTATCTTAATTATTAAAGAAAGCTGAATAAAAAAATAATTATATAATAACAATTACACATAAACGTGCATTTTGGACTCAGGGAGACTAATTTTATATTTTAGCTAGCTAACACTAACAAGTTGGCCAGCGAGCATTACAGTCTATGCTAACGAGCAGATAGCATACAAACAAGTTGAAATCTTAAACAGAACAAAATAAATGAAATACATTTAAATGTTATCAGTGATTAATATTCTTACCTTGTCCATGTCTTGGCAGTACAAATATTATTTCCTTCTTTCTTGATCAAATAGCTGAATGCTAACCTGCTCTCTCTCTGAGTTCAGTCACAAAATGGCTAACGATGCTCAAGTCACCAAATTAAAACATAGAATCCATAGCAATGTTGTTTACCTTTGAACAAAAATCATTTTATCCACTCCATAGTAACAATAACAATGTGTAGTTGTTTTAGAATAGAATAGAATAGAATAGAATAGAATAGAATAGAATAGAATAGAATAGAATAGAATAGAATGCTTTACTTGTCTTTATACAAATGGTGTAGGGCTGCAGTAAAACAAGATGGTGTGCTTTTGCGTTGCAATTTTTGCATATTCAGTTTCGTGCACAGTGTGGTGAAACATCAGGTTTTTTAATGAGTTTATGGAATACTGGGAAGTTAACAGCTGACTGGCAAGTAATTACAGATACTGTGAACAAAACTCCAAAGTCAAAGCCCTGTTTGACAAAAAGTTCTATTTCCTGTATAGTGGTATTTTAAAATTAACAAGCATAGACACTGTATGATGTGTTTCTGTGCAACAGGGATATGCACACCTCATGTAAAAAAAAACAAAAAAAAACTGAACATGAACTCTGGTGGGCTATTTATATAAAATCAATGAAATCTGAAAAAAAGTTCCCACCTGACCTTCTGAATCTATATGTACAATAACTTTAGTACATTGAAGCCCTTCAACTGTTTTCAACTTACAAACTAAGATATGTCCCTTTTGAAATACTGATGCTGAAAGTTTGTGAGAGGAAAAATACTTGAAGTCAATGTAGAATTCACTTTGACTGCACTTTTTTAACACGGCTCAAATATGTTTATCAGCACTTAAATTTCATGCATCCATTTATGAAGTTATGAAGCGCCACAATGCTTGAAAAGATACTATAAATTCAGAACATTTCTGAGCATGTGCAAGAGGAAGCAGATAAATGTCTCTGCCTACAAACATGTCCTCTTATTTGCGTCACGCGTTAGGCTCCGCCCCCTGCCGCTGTGTGGCACGGATCGGCCCTCATACTCCTGTCTGTGTTTGGGGTAATCTCCACCTCCCTGCTGCACTGCACAGAAACAAATGTTCCATTCTGTCGTCCATCTAAAAAAGAAAGTGTTTGAGCATCGCAGGGCTGAGGCGCTCTGAGAGTGGACCAGCAGTGGCTCCATGGAGGAGGGAGGCGGACGGACAGCAGCACGAAGGTAACCGGACCGGACTGGCTCTGTTCGAGCCTCACAGCAAGCTAGGCTGGGAGCACAGCGCCAGGAGACATACCAGGAAACTGTTGCGGGATGAAATCGATTTTTCATTTTCCTCTCGAAGAGCAAACGATGTGAATGAGAAATAAAATGCCGGAGCAGAGGACGAGCAGGAGGGGATTTGCTGAAGCATTACGGAGCAAGATGTCCTCGGGTCCTGATAATGGAGGCAGATTGCTTGGGTTATCGTGCGTTTTTCAGGCTCCATTATGCACCAGCTGCTGCAGCTACTGAAGGCTGCTCGTCTTTTACCTGCTAGTTGATGCTGTAGGACGATGCCCGGTCTGTAGCTCCGCTAAGGATCCTCCTTCACTCCCCTCCGGCCGCCGGCTCCCTGCGGCAGCACCACGGACAGCGACCATGACTCGGCTGCGCAGGAAAGCTCTCGTCGCACTTTTCCTCTTCACGCTCTTCATCTTCGGAACCATGATGGGGCTCAGGACGCTCAAACCCAGCGACGGCTTCTCGGACCTGGCTCCCGGGATGGACTTCATCGGGGATAAATCCGAGAGGAGGAGGCTGGATGTGAAAGACGTGGTGGTGTCGCCGGGCCAGTTCCACATGGGCAGCAGCGACACCAAGGTGGTCTTCACCAAATCGGACCGAGATTACAGTATATTCTACGACGTGCACATCTTCTACTACCTGTGGTACGGCTCTCCCAGCATGGACAACAAGTACATCCACTGGGATCATGTGCTGGTGCCGCACTGGGACCCGAAGATCGCAGCCAGTCATGCCCAAGGAAGGCACACTCCTCCAGATGACATTGCCTCCAGTTTCTACCCGGAGCTGGGACCCTACAGCTCCAGGGACCCCAAGGTGCTGGAGTCACACATGGCCCAGATAGAGGCGGCTGCAGCGGGTAACAATTGTTGCAACACTCGTTCTGCATGTTTTGATGTAGTGTTGACAGTCATCTATAGGGGCAAACACCCACAAGCAGTAAAGATAAAGTCTAAGGTTTAATTTTCAACGTCACTTTATTCATATGGGTAGATTTGTTTTGAAGAAAAAAATATAGAATTTTGCATTTCTTTACAAAACACACATTAAACCTAACAGGCAGGTCACAAGACTGAGTGACAAGACAAAGAAAGTGCACAATGTTCCGCCCTTCAGCAGTGTAGCAGCAAGGATAAGTGAAAATAAGATAAAATATACTCAACAAAAATATAAATGCAACACTTTTGTTTTTGCTCCCATTTTTTATGAGATGAACTCAAAGATCTAAAACTTTTTTCACACACACAATATCACCATTTCTCTCAAATATTGTTCACAAATCTGTCTAAATCTGTGATAGTGAGCACTTCTCCTTTGCTGAGATAATCCATCCCACCTCACATATCAAGATGCTGATTAGACGCCATGATTAGTGCACAGGTGTGCCTTAGACATGCTGGATGTGGATGTCCTGGGCTGGTGTGGTTACACGTGGTCTGCGCTTGTGAGGCTGGTTGGATGTACTGCCAAATTCTCTGAAACGCCTTTGGAGACGGCTTATGGTAGAGAAATGAACATTCAATACACGAGCAACAGCTCTGGTTGACATTCCTGCTGTCAGTATGCCAATTGCATGTTCCCTCAAACCTTGCCACATCTGTGGCATTGTGCTGTGTGATAAAACTGCACCTTTCAGAGTGGCCTTTTATTGTGGGCAGTCTAAGGCACACCTGTGCACTAATCATGGTGTCTAATCAGCATCTTGATATGGCACACCTGTGAGGTGGGATGGATTATCTCAGCAAAGGAGAAGTGCTCACTATCACAGATTTAGACAGATTTGTGAACAATATTTGAGAGAAATGGTGATATTGTGTATGTGGAAAAAGTTTTAGATCTTTGAGTTCATCTCATAAAAAATGGGAGCAAAAACAAAAGTGTTGCGTTTATATTTTTGTTGAGTGTAAATTATATCAATATAACATTAAAAAAAAAAAACTCAATAAAACCCAATAAATAGCCTTAGGGAAATAAAAGCAATCTCTGGGACACAAAACTGGATAAGAACATAAAATTTAAAAGTACCAGATTAGAAATTAACTGCCAATTTGATAATATTTGACAATATTTCTTTAGGGAATGGCACTAAAAAGGAGCAACTTACATTATAATAGTCTTTAACGTCACAAATAAAGATTGAAACAGTTTTTTGCTGTGCTAAAGTCAAAATGAAGTCGCTTGTTGTGCACAGGGATTACAGTCAGCCCACCCACAGCGATGATATGGAATCAATCCCAAACACACACACTGGCAGTCTTAATCACTCATGTGCAGGTTCAACATGCTGCCAGATAGACATCAGACAAACACCAGCACGGAGTTCACTTCACTTAGAATATGTTCCCAGCGCTATTACAGCTCAGGAGCATTCAGCGTAGTCTGGTCCACCAGATCAGTAAATGCTGGATCACCAACCATCACCGACCCCAGATCACCAGATTCACTGTGTGTTTATTTGTTTTTGGTGAACAAATAAATTGCACACAACACCTAACAATATCAACTCCAACAAGACTCAAATAAAATGGTGTTTTAGCAAATAACGATAACTTTGGATCAACAGGAAATTTACTCAAAACAACAAACTCACACTTTCATTTATACCACAGATAATGGTATGTGTACACAAAGACTTTATGAAAGAGAGTTTAACCTCCTGAGTTGTGGCGTCCACATATGCGGACATCTTTATTTTTTCAAGAAGAGTGTATTGTCCATAATAATAATAATCCATCCATCATGTATACACCGCTTTATCCTCAGAGACAACCAATCACATTCACATTCACACCTACGGACAGTTTAGAGTTACCAGTTAATCTCAGCATCTTTTTGGACTGTGGGAGGAAACCAGAGTACCTGGAGAAAACCCACACATGCACAGGGAGAACATGCAAACTCCATGCAGAAACCGAACCGGGGATCTTCTAGCTGCAAGGTAAAAGTCTTAACTACCAAGCCACTGTGCAGCCCCTAATAATAATAATGATAACAACAATGATAATAACAATATAAAAATAGTAAAATATAACAATCAGATATTAGATATTGTCCCAGCTCAGGTCTTTGGAGGCTACAAAATGCTGAACAGATGGTCAGTCCGTGGGAGAATTCTGTAACACTAAAGAAGATGTTGCAGATCTCTGTATGACCGATACTCAAAATGCCAATCGTGTGCTTTACAACACCAAACCTGGAAAAATCCGGCCAATCATGCTGTTGCACAGAGGGAACCGTGGTGTCATCAAACTGTACATAGAAGAAGTATAGCATGTGGGAAAAATGCTTTTAAGTGTTAATTTTTTAAAATTGCAGTTATGTCTCTCTCCCCATTCATTCAGATAGGGACCTGGTGTTGCTCGCCCAAAAGAACTTTCCTTGGAATTTATAAAGAAGAAGAAAAAACAGCCTCAAAAACATGATCTATGGTGCAGAATTCAATATACAACCATTATGAAATATATATACTGCACAAAACAGGGATCCGGTTTATTTTTTATCGCACATGTGCAGTCCATGTGCTCGCTCAGAGACTGGTGTGCAGACCGTTATAGATAAATTTACATCACACAAACAGACTGAAATGGTGAGCCAGTCTTCGCAGGGTAATCTTGACACGTATAAGCCTTAAGAGATATAAGTGCAAAAATTCTGGATTCAGGATAAACTCTATTATCCGAACAACTATTTAGAGAAGCTTTATATCAAAAATCGGATCTTCCTAATGGCACTGGTCAAACTAATACTGCATGTCTGACACTGTCAATATCACTATCTGATATATAGTTTTATCAGTTTTTTTAAATCCTTGAAAATCTCATTAGTATACATTGTCTTTTGTATTTGCAAAAGACCAACATGTGGCAGGTTTCTTGATTGAATGTTGCGTTACTTCAGCACCTTGACGTGGTTTTGTTTTTCACTGTCATCTGTCTGTCACTCTAATACTGCTTCAATCCTCCCTAATTAATTCCCTGGAAATGAACCTAACAAAACATCAGAGCTCAGCAGAGCCTTTTACTTGCATGAGGTGCTGGTGTAATGTTATCCTCTGATGCTGCTCCACACGCCTGCAGTTGTTGGAAATACATCACACAAGCAGGCGCCTGACTGCTCACAAATACTGTAAATGTGGCTATTAACCCTCGGCCACACACACTTCCTGTGTAGCTTTACAAAGGCACATTACTTCCTACAATGATACTGAATGATGATATTAGATATGAATCCTGATCTGTAGAATCACTGAAATGGATGTAAATACTGGGATAATGTAAAATACAGCCATGGCCATAAGTTTGGACACAGCATGACTTACTATGTCTGTTTTGATGTCTATTACAGAACATAACTAATATTTTTTGACAGCACCAGTTTAATTAGTCAACAAATCAACAAGGGATATAATATTATCAATAAATTCAAACAACTGGAACAACTTTGTTCCCAAAACATATATGAGAAGAAAATAACAAAAAATGCAGTACTTTCACAACCAAATTTGGTAAGAATAACAAAATCACACCAAACTCTTTTGATGTTTTTTAAATATGAAACTTAATATAGTTCTCAGGAGTTGTGTATTATCACCCAAACACTTCAGTATTTTGTGGTATTTTCTAAGATTCACATATGTCATGGTACTTGTGTCCAAACTTATGGCCATGGCTGTAAACAGGGCAAAAGTCATCTGAAACCTTTGAGTAAGATTTTTAAAACAAACATGGAATCGTAATGGAGGGAAATCTTCATGTTGAATGTGAACGATGTAATTACCTCTGAATTAAATAACATTAAATGGTGATTTTAATAACTGTAATTCTCATGCTGACCATAAAAAACAATAAACAGATAAAATTAACATCAATAAAACTTGCTCTCATAAACCACTAAAACACAGACAAGGTAGACTGTAAGGATTTCACCAGAGCTTTAAACTCATTCAGCGTGACAAAGGTTTGAAGTTGAGGTTGAGATTGTAATTTATTCCAAGCATTAGATGCTGAAAACCTAAAGGCTTTCTTGCCAAGTTTAGATCATACTTTGGGGACGACAGATTGATGGTACACCCTATCCAGCAAGTTGAGACAATTAGCAGAAGCCTTCATGTACAACACATCTCTGTTGTCAGTATGAAGCAAAAAGATTGTTTTACACAAATGAAAAGCAAGACTGGTTCCTGTCGTAAAATCCTAGGAAGAGTTTCAGTATTTTTGTTTTTACCACACTGAATGTGCTCCTTAAAAGACAAATGGCCATCAATTAAAAATCCTAAATATTTTAAAGTAGATACCAAGTCGATTTGTTGACCACTTCTTGTTAAAAAATTTTCCAGACAGTGCTGATCTAACAGTTTTTGAAGTAGTAAGGAACATGTATTTCATTTTGTCTCCATTCAAAATAAGTTGCAGATGACAAAGTTGTTCCTGTACTCTATCAAAAGCAAGTTGGAAGTACTGAAAGGCCTCATATACATATGACAGTGTCATCAGCGTAGAGATGAAAGTTGAGTTTGGAATATGGTGTCCTCTGATTACAGGCCATGGTTTTCTCTGCTGTTGGCTGAAAGGAAACACTTTACTTACATTCACTACATTCAGACTTGATGCCTGCCTGTGCTCAGCCTAGTGTTCCTACTGTCGTCGCTGTGCTGGTGTAGGGGTGCTGGTGTTGTCCTGGTATCCGCCCGGGGTGGCAGACGACCACGGGGAGCCCACCGAGGACCTGGTTCCTGCTGTCATGGACGCCGCCCACAGGCACAGCATCAAGGTAACTGGTGAGACAACCGGTATGTTTTTCCCTTTCTGATGATTTACTGAATGATTGAATGCCTTGCTGTCTTGCCAGTGATAGCTGATTGTTATAGTCAGGGATAATAGTGATCCTACTCTTGTGTAATGAGCGCTCAGTTTACACTGATCTTGTTTTTGTTCTTAGTTCTTTTTGTGATTGTCTAAACTTAATCAGTGTAATAGCTGGAAAGGTGAATATGAACGTGACAGATCATTTGTGGATGCCTGCCCAGTAGTGATGGGAGTTTTTAATTCCTTTACATAAATTAAAGTATTGATAGTACATTGTTAAAAATATTTTGTGACAAGTTGAAGTACTGCTTTGAAAAAAAAACACAGAGAAAGCATGGAAGTTCCGTATAATCACAAAAATACAGAAAACATGGCCCCTGTGTTTTTAATACGACCATATAGAACATATGATTCATTATTAGTTGTGCAATAATAATAATAATACTAATAACTGTCTTGTTTCATCAGTAGTTTAGTTTGTAATCAATCAGAAAAAAAGTCTGTCTAAAATAAATGATGAAGATTCTAAGAACCAACTGGGGAAGTGAAAAATAACTACTGTAGGAAACAACCATCAGCGCAAAATATGATCTTATTTCTTTTAAAAACATTATTAGCTATGTAATTAATGACTAGAAGATTACTTTAATTTTAAGATAGTTATAGTTAATTTGCACATTGTGTAAAGCAAAAATACATGCTTTTCCGTAATATGGCAAACACAAGCTCATTGAAGAGTTCCATCTATTAAAACTGTGTAGGAAGAATTGGGTACCTTTGACTGGGGTTTCCCAGGATCCCAATACATTATTTTGTTTTTCATATATTTGTTTTTTTTTTTGTTTGAAAACACTATTGACACCAACAACAGGAAACAATTATACAAAGTCATCGAGAAGAAAATGCTTGGCAGTGTCATGACAAATTGGAGTCTCCTGTGAGATCTGAATAAAGCACAACTCTAGGGTCTGTAGTGAAAGTGAGAAAAAATGAAAGAAAAAGAAAGAAAGAAAAATCATCCAATCCTCATGTTTGAGAAGCTTTTACATTCAAATTCCAGAGCATTTCTTACTGTGTTGTAGGCGTTTCTGAACTTGGAAATCAAACATCCTCAACCAAATGTATGAGATTGAAAAGAACTATATTTCTAGATTTGTGCCAAAGCAAATACTTGAGTAAATGTCATACTCCAACACTCAGTATGAAAGTTCAGTCAGACCAAACAGTGTCAAAACAACACTGTGGCACTTTGTGACAGTGTCACTTCATGTTGCTGCCAAATATGAGTTCCACCCTGGAAACAGACACAAAGAATCTGATGTGAGCTGCTCTGAGCACGAAAGCATAAAATTAGAAAGAAAAACCATGCCACAATTTATTTATTACCAAAATTTTATTTAAAAACAAAACTAAAACAACTTTATTTCTTGGCAATGCACATTTCACTCAATGATATTTGCTAATTCGTGACATGTAGATGAAGAAGACATGGAGGTAGAGTGGCAGCATAGTATGAACAAAAATGGTGACATAGTGACTAAATTGTTTTTACTGGTGTTAAAATGCATTTATTTACTGCATGTAACTTGTTTTTGAATTGCCTCGGTGAGTGAGTGACGCTTTTAGTCTTTCCTTGTCTACGCTATAGTTTGCTAACTGCCATAGCCAGTAAGCTAATCACTAATGACACGTTATCCAAAAGGGAACAAGCTAACAGCAGCCCTTCAATATTATCTCTGCTAGCTAGCTGCTACGGTCCTTCAACAGTACGATAGCTGTCCGCTGACTGCTGTTTACACCACATTTAGTCTGGACTAGTCAGAATTTTTCTTACAGATATCTATAACATTCTGACCGGCCATAACAGTTAGGAATATCTATATTCCAGACCAGCATGGTTTAAAATACTAGCTGCATATGCCTCAAACATCATTCTGACTAGCCTGAATTGTTGTAGTGACGCTGCTCATGGGAGGCTTCTCATTGAATATTGGTCCAGCAAAGAAGAGTTGCTATGAAACTGGAATTACAGAGTTTAATAGTTCAGTTGCAGATAGTTGCAATGTGAGTCTGCATTGAGAACACATGAATAGTAAAAGTGACACCATTTGTTTTGGAAGAATAACACTGTGGAAATGTTTTTTTTTTTAACTAGGCAGAATTCAGCCATGGTTAGCTGCAGTACAGATCTTGTCTAGCTATCAAATATTTAAACAGCTGCCATACATTCAGCTCATGTGGGAGGAAAGGCAACTATGCTAAAGATTCCCCTGTTTACCACTTGTCACATCATTGGACAGCTCAAAGTAGCAGCTGCCATTTTTCCTGCTGCTGCTTTTCTCTCATTACTGGTGACTGTAGCTGTCTTAATCAATAAATGCTAACAAAACATGGCTAAAGGACACAAGCATTAGCAAATCATTTGATAAAGACTATTAATAGTTACCATATAGGAGTGTCACTTGTCACTCAGTGTAATAACTTTGAGTGACTGTAGTTTTACTGCACATCCGGATGTGTGGGAAAAATACTGTTGTGGTTTAATATAGTACTACATCAAATTTCAGCATTTAATTATCTTTAACAACAGACTTTGGCTAATGGGAGACATCTAAGTCGGATATATCTTTTAGAAACTTCTCCATCTGTAACTGCGATCTCTATTCCCTCAAAGGTCAGTATGATTAGTGACAGTGCTGTTATTGTTGAAGAAATTCCGCTAAAATGTATTGATTTTACTTTCTATGTTTTTAATGCTGATTTGGCTAATCCTTAACATTATTTCTCTCCTGTTGAGAAAGAGCGTGCCATGCCCTTTATTCAAAACTAATAATATAATATCTTGCAGCTGCATTGCATTCTGGTCCACTGAGCCCACTGACAGTAAAGAGACTAGTACCTTCACACTGGGTCCCAGTGGCAGCTTCGATTTTAATGCCCTGACCTCGAAACTTGACATTTACAGTAACATCAATGTTTCAAATGATGAAAATGTCCTGTTATCAGAGGCTTTCCCTACTGAGCCAATGGCTGCTCAAGACTTAAAATGCTTTAGAGCTGATTTTCTTTTTCACTGCACAGCTCCAGCTAACAAAGTCATATCCACTTTAGCGCTGGAGGGTTGCAGATACCTTAAAGCCTTAAGATGCTGAAGGTGCTGGAGACGACAGCAGCAGCAAAAAACAAGCCTGAACAACACAAAAGAGCTTTCCTTCGGTCTACTTTCATGCTCCTTATATGGAAGTCTTAGACTGAGAACTGGGTCTCTCTGTGTGTCTCAGTCAGACTTACACAACAGTGTGTATCTCACAGCTGACCTGAGGGCTAATGCTCCAGTGTTTCAGTGTACCAGAGCAAAATACAAGCTGAAGTCTGTGTGTGTTTTTTTCCATTGCAAATGTCATATGTGCATGCCTTCGGACGCTGCATGTCATGTGATACAGTGATGCTGGCACGATTTCTCTGTAACTTTGTGGAAGTAACAGGGTCAGGTCACTGGTGTCACAGAAATCCTGTTGAGGCCATCACACATTACAGGCAGGAGAACACAAGCTGATCTATAATCCCCTGCAGCACTCCAGCCTCATTAATTAAGTATAGATTAACCATGTTGGCCCAAATGAAATGCTGATGTTGATGCAGGCAGCAAACAAGAAGGGCAAAATTAAAGCTGCACTAATAAATATTTGATTTAAATGATGGATCAAATGCAATCTGAAATGTGTTGTTTTTAGAGATGGATTTATAGAGACTTATTACACAACCCTGCATTGTCTTTTTAAAAACTCTATCCAGTTTTTTTTGTGTGTCTTTCAGCTCACTGTTTTAGTTTTTATGGCCTACACACATTCACAGTTTTGGTCCATGCTCTCTTCAGCCTTGTTGCCAGTAACAACAAGCAGCTGTTTTTAGCAGAGCAGCCCACATAAAATATCCTGCACAGCACCAAATTAAAGACAGGCAAAGTCAGCAACTAACTTGAATGAAAAAAGAATCGAGGTTTATTTATGTGGTACCAATACATGATATGCAGGTCAAAGTGTTTTACAATCCAGCAACAAAAAATAAATAATCAAAACTTCTCCTCAGGAGTTGCTGGAGACCAAAGACACGATGTAGAGGAGAGTAATTTTTGGGCTTCAAATGAAATACTTGAATGAATGAATGGATGGATGGATGGATGGATGGATGGATGGATGGATGGATGGATGGATGGATGGATGGATGTTTTTTTTCGGATGTGAGGGGGACACGCCACTAAAAACAAATCAAGATTTTCAAAACAAAATTTTCAAAACCAAAAAAAAGCAAAAAATAATAGCCCAACATATCCGAAAAGGAGTAGGATGAAGCATAAGCTTATTTACTCCTACCCCTTCTCCAATCCATCCAGTTTCTTTTGCTTACCTGAGGTTGAGTTGTGAATGCAGCAGGCTAAAGCAAGGCATTCTGGACAACCCTCTCCCCACCAACAATGTCTAGTTAGTCCAGGCCAGAGATGATATGTAATCCCTGCAACAAATTCTGGGTCTACCCTGGGGTCTCTTCCCACTTAAACATGCCCAGAAAAACTCTTAAGGAAGGCATCCCAATCAGATGTCTGAGCCCCTCACTTGTCTCTAAAACTGAGCTCAGCCTCCCTTAAGGAAAGCTTATTTTGACCACTTGTATCTGCAGTCTAATTCTTTCGGTCGCTACCCAGATTGAATGTCAATAGCTGATGACATAGATCACCTGGCAAATCAAGAATTTTTCCTCTTGACCGCAATGGTCCAGTACAACGCCTGCATTCCCACTGACACTGCACCAATCTATCTGTCCATTTGACTCTCCATTTTCAAAATGCAGTGTAATATTTTTGTTTCTTTGAATGCCAGCTCTGACGTTCCATACTTCTGAATAAAACTACACTGCTATTCAAAAGTTTGGGGTCACTTAGAAATGTCTTTTTTTTTTAAGAAAATCTTTTTTTTTCAATGAAGATATCATTAAATTAATCGGAAATGCAGCCTAGACATTGTTAATGCAGCAAATGACTGTTCTATCTGGAAA